>NW_005871704.1:151983-224793 GCF_000147115.1 Myotis lucifugus | reverse complement strand
ATGCTATTACCAAGGATTTTGCTGGCTACACAACCCCTGAGTTTACTGCCACATCCTCCATTCTGAAAGCTGGCCCAGCAGTCCACACTACTTCAAGCCTGAGTCAACTCACTCTGCTATGGTAGGTCTATGGAAACCCAAGGGGTTTCTTTTATTGTTGTTAATACTCACACCAGGTTATTTTTCCCTTTAATTTGTTTAGAGAGAATGGAAGGGAGTGAGGGAGGGGAAGAAGGGAGAGAGACAGAGAGAGACAAAGAGAGATCAATGTCAGAGAGACACATCAATTAGTTGCCTTCTGCATTCACCCCCAACCAGGACCTGGGATCAAATCTACAACCCAAGTACACACCCTTGACTGGAAATTGAACCCACGACCCTTCAGTGCAGGGGCTGAAGCTCTGACCAATTTGCAACACCGGCCAGAGCCCAATGTGTTTCTATTGTGCACCCACCAACACTCAGGGCATCTTTAAACCCCAGAGCCTCCCTCTACCTGACCATGATGTGCTACATTTCTGTGACTGAGTCCTCAACTTGCAACATACCAAATCCATTTTGGATATCAAAAACTAATATTATCTCAACCTTATTTTTTTAATGTTTTATTGATTTCACAGAGAGGAAGGGAAAGGGGGAGAGAGGAGAGAAACATCAATGATGAGAGAGAATCATTGATCGGCTGCCTGCTACACCCCCCCAACTGGGGATCGAGTACATAACCTGTGAATGTGCCCTGACTGGGAATCTAACCAGGACTTCCTGGTTCTTGGGTCAAAGCTCAACCCTGAGCCACATTAGCCAGGAAATTCCAAGGATTTTAGAAGTTCTGTGCCAGGAATTAGGATTTAAGAACAAAAAGATATGTTTATTTTATCAAAACATTACACAGGGTTCTCTGCAGTACTTCTTTTCCCAGCAGAAGCTATGAAATTCTATGTACAACATTTTCCTACAGGCTGGGGTCTTTCTTCTTCAGAGGCTTCCCAAAACATTGCTTGGGACCAATTTCCTCACCTCTGCCGGAACTACAGTCAATACCAACACCTCCTCAGAGGCTCAACCTAAACTCTCATCAGGGTTACTCCAGGTGTTGACTCACCCAGAATAGTCAGATCCACTGGAATGCCTTTCCTGGCGGCTCAGGTGGACACTCAGAACCACTGGGTACCAAGGGTCAGAAGGTAGATGCAGTCCGCCCAGATGCAAAGATAAGAAGGTGAATCATCTGTAAAGAATTTGAAAGTAGCAATAAAGCTAATTAAAAGTCGATCTGATTCTTATCTCCTTGCACAACAATACTAACATTACACTAAAGTGTAATGATATAATAACCTTCTCGCAAAAATCTTCTGTTGGTCTAAGTTCTAAACATTACTATGGTTAGTGTTGAGTAACCTATATGTGCAGGCTTAAATGATCAGTTTTTAAAATTAATCCACTAAAAATATTTCATTCTTCATGGAAAGTAATTTGCAGAATTATCAGTTACACAGTTAAATTCAGCCACATACATAACTTTCACAGTAAATTCGTAAGAATTTAACCATCTTTCAAACTCACTTCAGGTGCATTTTCTGGCTCCAACCCCTATGAAAGAAGGTGGCCCTGCTATTGTAGTAAAATTAAAATAAACAATCTTAAATTATGAGACTTTTCTGACATCTTCTTTTTTTTTTGTAAGGTGAAGTTTCAGATGAGGTCAATCAGACACAAAAATATTAGCAATCAGTCAAAACAAGCCTTGAACAGCATGCAGTAAAACAAGTTTTAAAATTGTTCCTTGAACACACACAAAAACATTCTGTGGTAATCTATTAACTCTGCAAAATGTAAAGAAATTGACATGGAAAAGATAATGAAATCCTGAAGACTATCAGAAGAGAGAAGAGATGATGGTCTTGTATGACCAAAACTGAATAAATAAATAAATACACTGTAATCATGTACATGTTCACCAAGAGAACATTCCTTCTTAAGCAATGGATCAAATAATGTCCGTGGCAATGTTCATTTTCTCCAACTTTGGCAAAAGATCTTCAGAAATGTTTACCAATAGATATTTATGGTGATTTTCCAATTATGGAGTTCATTGAAAGCTGCAACATTTGATCCCCAAGAAACAAGACAGGGTATTGTAGTTTCTGGAATTTATTGTGAAGTGTGATTTGTATGAATTTCTACCAAAATATCCATGTTTCCTAACATTTGTTATCTGTTACTTCAAACTAAATAAACCTTTCAAAATTAAAATTAACAAGAAGTGTCCTCTGGTCATCTATGAGCAAAGACAAGTGACACATTCTAAGTATGCTGTCTAGTGAACATGAACATGTGAAGACAAGTGTGTCATTTTCCTAGTGCTTCTGTAACAAAGTGCCACAACTGGGCACCTGAAAACACAAATGAACTGGATTGTCTCATAGCTCCAATGTGTCAGCTGGGTCATACATTCTTTGAAGGATCTAGAGAAGAATCTGTTCCATGCCCTGTCTTAGGTTCCAGTGTTTGCCAGAAATCCTTAAGGATCCTTGGCTTGCAACTGCGTAAGGCAGATCTCTGCCTTCTTGGACACATCAGTTCTCCCAGTGTGTGTGCCTTCATGAGGTTATCTTTACTCAGTGTGTCCCTCTGTCTCTTCACCTCAGTTCTTTTTATAAGGACACCAGTCATTTGGATTAGATGCCCACCCTACTCCAGTATGACCTCATTTTAACGAATTGCATATGCAATGACCCTCCTTCCAAATGAGGCCTTATTCTGAGGGACTGGAGGGAGGTGGAGGAGGTTGGGGATGTTAGGACAGAATATATCCTTTGCTGGATGTGGGAGAACCACAGTTCACTCCATAACAAAGAGCAGTGTTTTTGCAAACTTACAAGCATTAAGGCTCCAAAACAGAAACTATAATGTTATTGTATGTTACCTTAACACATAAATGCTTAGTATGTTTTCTCCTTTAAAAAATGCACTGATGTAATTTAAAAGTATTAATCCATTACTTTTCTTTGAGTGGTTTGTGTTTTTTCTTTTAGTATGATTATATGTACCTACCTTAACAAAAGAAAGTTTTCACTATCTGTTTCTTATCTGAACATCATTGCTATTCATTTCATTTCACCATGATGACTGAAAACAATTGTGTCAAAAATGACGCTGTCCCTGTGTCAGACACGCCTGCTCACACCTTCTATGGGAGGGTGAGCCCCCAGCACAGGAGTACTACCTGGAGGGAAGGTAGGGGAGGGTGGGGGTAAGGGGGAGAGATCGACCAAAGGACTTATATGCAAGCATATAGGCCTAACCAATGGACACGGACAACGGGGGGGTGAAGGCATGAGCGGGGGCGGGGGTTGGGCGGAGGCACTAGGGGATAACGTGGGAATAGGGACATATATGTAATGTCTTAATCAATAAAAAATATATTTAAAATAAAAGAAATAACCTCCCGCTACAAGGAGCTCACTATCTAATGCACCACTACTGATGCTCCTCACTACCTTTGGTTGCTGCGGTCTCTACCACCCAGGAAACCCTCCTCCCCCTTTCATCTACCTAACTGTGCACAAACATAGCATCTCCTGGTGGCTCCTCTGACCATGGACACACACAGTTCATTACTTTGAGAACCAAGGTGAACTACTACGTTTCCATAATCTACTGAATTTACCTCCTTGTGTTATACTTCCCTACAGTGGGTGGGTTCCCAAACATCCATCCAGAGTACTATAAGGCAATCATAGTATTTCCATCCCCTTGCTATTGATGGTTCAGCGATGGACAGGCCTAAATTAATCAAATTTAACCTTTGACTATTGTTTCTCAATTTATTTTTACTGTGACCTTCAGACTCAGAAAACATTTTACTTCACAATACAATAGTTATATTCATATATTACTGAAACAGAAGCACAACAAACATTTACAGATATGCACCCTGATATTTCCACTCTTCTCTAGTTCACTCTTTAAAAACACTGAACCCAATTCACTAAATTGATGTTACTGCTCAGTAATGGATTACAACAACCTTTTCTGAAAAACACTCATCTCAACCAGCATTAATTATAGGGACTCATCATTGCCTTTTTGGGATAAAATCCATCCTTTATCATGACACAAAGGCCTGTGTCTATGGATGGGTCTCAGCTACCTCTCAGCCTCAACTCCTACCATTATCTGCTTCTACCTTCATAGGAAACTATGTGTTATTTTCGGACCATATCATACCTTTGTGCATGATTTTGCCTCTACTATAATGCTTTGTCTGTTTTAATTTACCTCCTACTTGTCCAAACCTCTGCTCAGAAGTCACTTTTTTGAGGAGTTCTCCACACTCCATTTCACTCTTCAAATGTAGTGAGTTCCCTGTGTGCAGTTATAGTCCTCAGGGCATACAGCTACCAAAGCTTTCATCATACTGCATCACAAAGGCCTGTCTGCTTGACTGATATCCTGAGATGAGAAGAAATAACCTCCCGCTTCAGGGAGCTCACTATCTAATGCAACTGAGCTCCAGAAGCCTGAAACTGAGATTCAATCTTCTGGATGCCTATTCCTACCAAAGGACCTGATTCAAAATAGCTGCTCAATATACGTTATGTAATGATGAAGAGAAAGCTACATGTTGTCCTTGACATACTGAGCTCTCAGGCTGAGCTTTTACAAAACAATAAACACGGTGCTGTGTGCAGGGACAGTGCTCAGCTACACTGCTGAGTAGTCCAAGGCTGAAGAAATGGGCTTCTTCCTCTACAGGGAATTAAGTGCTGGCAATGACTGTCAAGGATGTAAGCAAGTATCTAATGCATTTCCCACACATTTCATATTCCTGTTTTCTGAAAACTTTCTCATAAACCCTCAGGCAGAAAATACCTGTACATTTTCTAAACCTTAGCCAAAAGCTGAAATGATGCATCTTTTGTGAAATAATCACTGAATTCCCCCAAGCAAATCTAGGCACTTCTCCAGTGGTCCAGTTTCACACTCTACGCCCTTTATTTTGGCAAAGGCACAATTACATTGCCCTGCACTCTTAACTAGACAGTGAACTCCTTGAGGTTAGGTGACATATCCAGTTCACACTTGTGGCACCCAGTAGAGAACATGGGAAAATAGACTTCTAGAAATGTCTATCAACTGAGTTAACACATTGTATAAAACTATTCACCTAGCTTGGTATTTAAAGCTTACTGACTCCTCCCTTCAGCAGATTCCTCTCACTAATGGATGGTGTCTACCTTGAAGGCTTTCCTCTCTGTACCCTTAAATACATGGGCATATTGTAATTCATGTCTCTGACTCTGGAGCATGAATTTGGTAGTTGTACTTGGGATTCTCTAATAATAGAAATGTTCTGTGTGCCTATATTTTAAGGAAAGGAGTTTAAACTCTTCTGACACTTTGCATTGTGTATCACAATATAAAAATATTATTTTCAGTCCTTAAAACTTAAATATTGTACATTGTGCAAACACACACACACACACACACACACACACACACACACACACACAAAGTCTGTCAGGACTGATGCTCTAGGAGGTGAGTCTTGCTTACCATGTGGCTTCACAGACACCTTGGCAGATCACCATGTGCCCAGCATGGGAAGCACAGGATTAAATCTTTACAGCTGTTCACTCCAAGGCAAAGAAAATACAAAAGATGTTTCTAGGGTTGTCATGTAAAACTTAATATCATTTTCCTGATATAATTTCTAATTGCTTTTTAAAAAATTTCTCAGATACCTTCCTACAGTTATCCTTTTATACAACAGGGTAAAAGACACATAAACTAGATCAATTTTGTAAGTGCTGAGTTTGAAATGCTGGAGTTTGCAAAAAAGTTCTTCACTGGGAGAACAGATTTGGGAGTTGTCAGAAACTAAAGTTAAGGAAATGAATGGGATGGCTCAGAGTGTATATGTGGAGGGAAAGGAAGCTGAGATGTGATATTAGGGGACAGACAGGCTATAGGATCTGTGAAGGTGACTGAGAAAATAACTTCCAAGAGGAAAGAGAACCTGGCACTCAAAAATAATCAAATACATTCAGCATTAAGTATATTCCTTCTCCATTCAAAGCACTGTGTTAGTATAGAGAATACAGGGATGACTCTTCAAGGACCCAAAAGGCCAATTGGAGGGACAGATCATAAACAAATCAATGCAGCACAGGAGACAGGTAATATGGAAGTGGTACACACAAGGCTTAGTGGAGGACCAAGAAAGGAGGAGGTCAATGAAGAACTTTGGAGGAAATGGCTGAATCTTGAGGAAAGGAGGTATTCATCAAGCAAGGGGGAGAGAAGTCAGCTGGGAGGGCATTCCAGGCACCAAGAGCTGCAGGTATAAGTGCACTGAGTTATGAAGCAGTATGTCCTGGTTGAGAAATTCCAAGTAAGTAATTTGGTGCAGCTGGGATTTAGTATTTGAGGAAGAAGTGGAAGAAATGAAAGCAAGAAAGCCAAGAAAGATCAGGTTACAAAAGGTGTGGGAAATTTTAGAAGAAAAGATTCTTAAATCTGTTAAAAATTTCCAAAATATCCTGGCTCACATAGCAGGAATTGTTATTAGGATAGAGATTTCTTACATCTCAAATTATTTTTTTCCTTATATGTCATATTAAGTGCTTAATCTACAAAGCTAAATCATTATATAAAAGCTAAAGCTATTCTGTAAAACTTAACCAAGGTCATTATCAAAACAAAGAAAATTCAGTAATTTTGACAAAAACAAAAATAGCCCACAAAGTTTCCTATTTTGGGGTGGGAAGCTGTACATATATGTATTTTATTGAATTGTTTTGTACATGTTGTTTAAAGTCTTGCCTTTTTTGTCATTTAAAAGCTGGTGAACCTTCTTTGTTAATAGGGGACATTAGAGTTTTGGGTTAGGAAAGGAAGGGAAGGACTGTCCATACTGCTGAGTGTGAATCTCTGCTCCCTCTTTATCATCTGTGTGTGTTTGGACACTAAATTGAACTTGGTGCCTCCATCTGTTCATCTTAAAAGTGGTGATGATAATAGGACTCTTGAGGATCTCATGTTTTTAGGATGACTGAGTAAGATCATAAATGTCTGGCATTTAGACAAGAGCCTGGCAAACAGTGCTTAAACATGCCAGCTAGCCCAGGTTGGATGGCTCAGTTGGTTGAAGCATTGTCCCGGACACCAATGTTGAGGGTTAAATTCCCTGGCATGGCACATACCTAGGTAAGTCTACATAGACACCTGGATGGGAACTGTTACCAGAAAATAAAAACTATAATTAAAAGCTTGGTATTTTAAGTCCCACCACACCATATCTCCAGAGAGGGGAGAGGGGCTGGAAATGAAATCCAGGATATATAATGTGTGAGAAAGCATCCATAAAATCCCAATAGCATGGGTTTCAGAGAGTTTCTAGGTTGGTGAATACAACCTTATACTGGAAAGGTGATGCACCACAACTCCATGGGACAGAAGCTCCTGCCCTCAAACCCTCCCCAACCATGCCTTTAATACGTTGGTGACTCTCTTCATCTGTATCTACTGCCATACCCTTTAATATACTGGTGAATACTAGTCAGTGTTTCCCTGAGTTCTGTGAACCACTCTAGATTAATAAAATCTGAGAAGGGGTTTGTGAGAACTTCTGATTTGTAGCCAAGTTTGACAGAACTAAGTACCCTGGGAACCCGCTGCTTGCGATTGGAATCTGAAGGTGGGACTGAGCCCTTAACCTGTGGGATCTGACACTACATCCAGGTAGATAGCGTCAGAATGAGTTACACTGAAGGACACCTGGTTGGTGTTGCAGATTTGCTTGGTGAAGGGAAAACACACCTCTGATGTTGAAACAAAGGAAGACTGGATTGTTGCTAATACGCCTGGATTGTCTGATTTTTCTTCCTTTTCTCCCTCTCTTTCTTATTGGCAAGTATCTTCCAAGAGATTTCAAAAGAGGTTAATAGAGTCCTTTAAAAGACATGTTCTCTTAGCCAAAGATGAGTCAGCTACAAAGAAAGGATCATGGGGAAATGCCAGACAGCAGAGGCTCGGTAATCTCAGAGGCTCTTTTCTCTCTAATCAGTGTTTTAGAGATGGATTGTCTCAGTCCACATGGAAAAGCTGGGAGGAAGGCTAGAACTAGGGTGGAAAACTTATGGACTCCTTCATTCTCAAGTTCCCTTGCGCCCTAGGTGCCTCTCTGGCCTCACTCTAGTTCTAGCCCTGGATGGGCCCCAGGGTCACTGACTTTCTCTAGTATCCCCAGGGAGGTCTCAATGGATTCTTTTTCCCTTTGTTTATTCAGAATAAGGTTAGAATTTTTCAAATGTAACTTAAGTTAGAAAACTGGCTGGAAAACATGAAACCTACAGAAAACATCTTGCAAATAAAAGTCAATTATTGCTTAGCAAAGATCCTGTGAAAAACAAAAGTTTCTGAGAATTGAGATGAGACCTGAAAGTGAAACAAACTCTCTTCTCAGTTTGAGGGTTGACCTGAGTAACAGGAAGCAGCTGTGGTAGAAAGAGCTCCTTTATGAATCTGGTTTTAGGCCCAGGGATTGCTTAACCTGCTTCATTTATTTAGGCAACATTTACTAAGATCATACCATATACTGAAAAAGTGCTCACACTGTGGGGGAGTCTGAGATGGATCAGGCATAGACTCTATCACTTTTAGATTCATAGCATAGCAATAGACAAGACATAGGCAATGATACAAGACTCAGCAAAAGAGTGAAAATGAATCCCAAAGAACTGTAAAAAAATGGCACTCAGAGAAAAACATAGAAGTTTGAATTAAACTTTAATGGAAAATTGCTGCTGGAGACATTCCCTTTTATGCCTCTTGTTTTGATCAATTAGATCTTCAAACCGCCTGTGCCAGGGAGAAAAGAATTTACACCAGAACAACTGCTTCAAGCCAAGCATTTTATACCTATTAACATTCTGTGAGGTAGATAGTACTAATGGAACAAATTCATTCCACTACTCATCTCTTCTCATTCCTTAGTTCACCCTCCTCACATCCAACATTTAAGTAAATAAGCTAGTAACTTTGAATCTTGAACTCAAACCTGTCTCTGACTGACTTTAAAACTCTTGCTTAGAGATATGTCACCAGTAGAAGTAGGTCGTTCCTGACTTCCTCCCCTGCTCACAAGAAAAACAACTAACAATGATTCAAAAACAAGCCACCACCGAAGGAATCCTAGAACAAGAGGGAAAACATGAAACGACCCCCCGCACCACAGAGACCAAGACAGACTGCATTAGAAGGTAAGAGAGGAGCTACCCATTCACCGCATGGCCTTTCCCCAGGCAGGTGCCACACCACATAGAGAGCTTTCCCCTGAGCCGTTGGTTCCTCCCGTGGTGAAGGGGAATCAGGGGAGGATAACCAGCTGTGAGAGAGCACTGCTCTAGCACAGCTGGAGCACACGTGCTCTCTGAGTCAGTACATTCTTCCAAATTCTTCCCAACTATGCCAAGGGTCAGAGTAGGTTCTTTCTTGAACCCTGCTCACTACACTAACTGTGGGGAACTTAGTCCAAGTTCCTCCTCTATCCTCTGCTCACTAGGTATAAGTGTTGGGTCTGAGCCCCTCTGCCTGGGTCTGGACATCCTGGAACACCGGGTCTTAGACGGAGAAGCCATGAGAAGTTGTAGGTACAGTAGATGAGAATGAGTCTTTATTGTAGGAGGGAGTAGCACAACAGTCCCATAGAGGCAACTGCTGGGCCGCTGATAAATATATCTTTCCCACAAAGCCACATTAGCCTCTGTACCCACAGCTACTATCTGAGCAGCCACACACTGCCTCTGTACTCACAGCCTCACATAGCAGTAGCACCTGAGCTCTCTCTTAGAGATATAGCCTCAGTAGCCTCTCCGGCCTCCCCTCTTCTGTAGCCTCACATTGTAGCTACCTCTGGGCCTCCCTTTTCTCCCCAGCAAACTGGTTGGTCAGCAACATATTATAATACACAGACAAAAGAGGCCTCTTTCCAAGTAGTGACTTTGTTGTGCACCTGCATCTGTGTGTAGACCTGGGACATCCTGATTAAGATTCTTATGTTCAGCCCTGGCTGGTTTGGCTCAGTGGATAGAGCAAACAACCTGTAGACCAAAGGGACCCAAGGTTTGATTCTGGTCAAGGGCATGTACCTTTGTGGCAGGCTCCTCCCTGGCTCAAGCCCTGGTCAAGGCTCATGCAGGAGGCAACTCATCGATGTGTTTCTCTCACATCGATGTTTCTCTCTGTCTCTCCCTCTCTCTACAACTCTCCATAAAAATAAAAATAAAAAGATTCCTATGTTCAGAGTGGGCTTGACCATTGGCATATTCTAGATAGGGCTTCCACACTCTAATTAGCCTTGACTATCCAGCATCTCTGGTGTGGCTCCCACACCAGCCCACCCCCATACATTGTGGATCACTTTATGGGAGCGAGCCCCTACTCTCATTTTACATAATAGGGACTACAGCGGAATCTGGGCTCAACCACTGAGAATCTGATGGTATCACAGAAGTGGGGAGGGGCTGGCAATAACCAGCACGATGATCTTGTTAGACTGAGTTCATATCTGCAGTGCCCATGTATTAACCCCAACTAGCAGAATCAAGCTGGTGGTGTGCTCTGACCAAGCACTTTATAGGGTACAGATCTCCCCGATATAGGTACTCAAATGAAGAGTGTGGCCTGCTCCAGAGCCTGAGCCCAGGCAAGGAGCTAAGTCACAGCCCCAGCCACGGTGGAGAGTGTAGCCAGGCCACATTAGACAGAGCGGCCACCAGAGAAAGTAGATGTTGTGTAGCCCAACAATGCTTACAGCTGATCACCCCCAGAGTAAAGCCAAAAGCAAAGCTAGTACTGGGTGTGAGGCTTTCCCCTAGTGTGCACAGGCAGGAGGATCAATTCACAGCTGAGGCTGATGGTAGCTCTGAGCCTATTTGGAAAATTGAGAAATGCCTGAAGCAGTGCCTCCCAGTTCCATCTAGTGATCTGTGAAGCCCAGGGAAGGGCGGGCAGGATAGTTTGCACAGCAAAGCCAATGGACCTGTTTGGCCAGGGGTGAGGGTCACCTTGAGTTAAGACACAAAGATTTACTGTCTTTATATTTGCTTCTCCCACTGCATCTCAGCATGTTATGTAACTCATACTCCTACTGAATACAGCCTTCAGCCATGTGCCATGTGACAAAGGACTATAACCAGAGCACACAGGGAGAATAGCCCACTTAACAATCCAACATCCCATGGCACAGGAAAAGAAGGCACATATGCCTTCCCACATCCTCAGAGTAAAATTGGTGGCCTCACCTACCCAGAGAATTTAGTGTACACAATAGGATGACATATTAAAATTATTGAAAGACAATAACTGTCAACCAAGAATTCTGTAAATCTGTCCTTCAAACAAAGAACTAAACAAAACAGAGATAAATAACCAGATGCAGAGTTCAAAACACTGGTTATAAAAATTTTTAATGAACCCACGTTTGACATTGAATTTGGATATTGTGTATTGTGATATATTTGTTCATTTTGTTCTGAAATTAAAGGGTGTGAAATAAAGAAGAGACAGTGTTTAAAAAATGCCACATGAAACTTGACCACCAACTTACACCATACCCAAGACTAAACTCAAAATGGATAAAAGACTTAAATATAAGTCACGAAACCATGAAAATCCTAGAAGAAAATATAGGCAGCAAAATCTCAGACATCTCACATAGAAGAATTTTCATCAATACACCTCTTAGGGCAAGAGAAACAAAGGGAAAAAAATAAACAAATGGGACAACATTAAATTAAAAGCCTTCTGCACAGCAAAAGAATGAAAAGGGAAACCATCATCAAAATGCAAAGGGAATCCACTGTATGAGAGAACATATTTGCCAATGATACATCTGATAAGGGGTAAATTTCCAAAATATATAAACATATACAACTCAACTCCAAGAAGACAAACAATCTGATTAAAAATGGGTACAGCATCTGAATAGATATTTCCCCAAAGAGGACATACAGATGGCCAAGAGACACCTGAAAAAAAATGTTCAATGTCACTAATCATCAGAGAGATGCAAATTAAAACTACAATGAGGTATCCTCTCATACCTGCCGGGATGGCTATCAGCAATAAATCAACAAACAACAAGTGCTGGCAAGGATGTGAAGAAGGCAACCCTAGTCACTGTTGGCAGGAATGCAGACTGGTGCAGCCACTGTGGAAAACAGTATGGAGTTTCCTCAAAAGCTTATAAATGGAACTGCAGTTTGACCTAGTGATCCCACTTTTGGGAATATATCCTAATAATACTGAAACACCAATCAGAAAGAATAACCATAACCCCCCCCCCCATGTCATGCAGTATTATTTACAATAGGTAAGATCTGGAAGCAGGCCAAGTGCCCATCAGTAGATGAGTGGATAAAAAAGCTATGCTACATCTCCTATGGAGTACTATGGAATACTATGCAGCTGTAAAAAAGAAAGGACTCTTACCCTTTGCAACAGCATAGATAGACCTGAAGATTATTATACTAAGTGAAATAAGCCAGTCAGAGAAAGACAAATATCACATGATCTCATTTATATGTGGAACTTAAAGAACAAAATAAACTGGTGAGCAAAATAGGACCAGAGGCATGGACTGACAAATCTCAGAAAGGATGGGTAGAGAGGATTGGAAGAGGTTAATCAAAGAACATATATGTATATATTCATAGCCCATGGACACAGACAACAATATGGTGAAGGCCTGGTGTGGGGTGGAGGCTGGGAAAATGGGGAGAATAAGGGGGGCATATATAATACTGTCTACAGTAAAAATAAATAAATAAAAAATAAAAATGCCATATAATCCAGCCATTCCATTTCTGAAAATATATGCAAAGGAAATGAAACACTAAGTTGAAAGATATCTGTATCTCCATGATCATAGCAGCCTTATTTCCAATACACAAGACGTGGAAACAACCTAAAGATCCATGGATGGATGAGCGCATAAAGAAGTTGTAGTCTAAATATACAATTGAATACTATTCAGCCATAAAACAAAAAGGAAATCCTACCATTTGTGACAACATGAATGAATCTGGAGGCATTTGATCACACTTACATGTGGAATCTAAAAGAAAGAAAAAGAAAAAAACTCAGTAAAAAGATATCATACTTGTATTTACAAGAATTGGAGGTGGGGAGGAGAAATTGAAGGAAGCTGGTTAAAAGGTACAAACTTCCAGTTATAAGGCAAATAAGTACTGGAAATGCAATGTGCAACATGATGACTATAGCCAACATTGGCTGCTGTGTGATATAGAGCAGAGTTGTTGTGAAAGTAAATCCTAAGCGTTGTCATCACAAGGAGAACATATTTCTTATTTTATATCTTTCCTTTTTTATTGTATCTATATAATACTAGAGGCCTGGTGCACAAATTCATGCACTGGTGGGGTTCAGCCAGCCCACCCCATGAGGCTCATTTGGGGTGGGGCCAGTGAGGAGGAGGGGATGTGGATGGTTGGGGGGCCAATCGGGGTGGATTGGGCTTGTTGGCCACAGCAGTGTGTGTCATAGCGACTGGCCATTCTGGTCATTCTGGTTGTTCCCCTGCTTGGTCGCTGAGCTTTTATATACATAGATGATGGATGGCCCAGCTGGCATAGCTCAGTGGCTGAGCATGGACCTATGAAGTGTTCCATTCCTTGTCAGGGCACATGCCTGGTTTTTGGGCTCGATCCCAAGTGTGGGGCGTGCAAGAGGCAGCCAGTCAATGATTTTCTTTCACCATTGAAGTTTCTATCTCTCTCTCTCCCTCTCCCTTCCTCCCTGAAATCCAATACATTCTTTTTAAAATATGATGGATTTTAGCTGAAACTTTTGTGGTAATTATTCCATAATATATGTAAACGCAATGATCATGTCATATGCCTTAAACTTATACAGCGATGTATGTCAATTGTTTCTCAATAAAACAGGAGGAAAGTGGAAAAAACCTTGCCTATTAGAAAACACCTGTGCTCCTACACTAAGCAAAAAGAGTAGAAAAAGATGAGTCTTATTGGTAAGATAATATGCCAGCCCTCTTATATCCTTTTTGTTTTTCATGTCAACTCACTGAAATAGCTATTAATATGTTTACACATACATGAAAAAACAAACTCAGAGAGATATGCTCCTTTTCTTATTTAATCATCAGATATTTCTTGATTATCCATGTATGTCATGCACTTTGTTGGAACTAGGATATAAAAATGAAAAAGACAGACCCTCCTCCCCCAAACCAGGAGGAGCACAGAAAGATGGGATGTTTGTGGTTTGGGAGACATCATATAAACAAGCAAACAGATACAATGCAGCACCATGTGATAACAGAATTGTAAGTGTACACTAAAGGCTATGAGAGAACAGCACAGAAGAGCTCAATATAGTCCATGAAGGTGGAATGGTGCAGGTATACTGGGGGTGGGTAGAGGTAATATGAGACTATGTGGGTAGGATTTCTGGAGGAATGGAGAAAATGAGTATGAGGTCCATTGGAAAGAATATGCGTGTGCCTGACACACAAAGTTTTTAGAAGAACAGTGGGGCAGGAGATACTTACTACAAGCAATACTATCATGATTAGATCCTGCACAAATATAATACTCAACAAAACAAAATGCTTACATAGGATTTAGGTTTGAGGGTGTCAAACAAGAAAGAACTGAGGCTACTAATCAAATCAAAAGTTTATTTGGGAACTTAGGGGTTTTAACCTGGAAACATAGATTCTGGAGGAACCTGCAAAGTGCTCTAATGGGGGCGGGGGGCGGGGGATGTGAGAGAAAGGAGAAAGACTTGAAAAGACAAAACCACAGGCTTACATACATTGTTTTGAAAGAATTATTTTTGTTGTAGGCAAAATAACATTAGTCTATAGAGAATAGGTTATAAGCTAGTTCCTAGGTTGGATTTTGGGGAAATGAGCCTCATTCTGAGAACTGCAACAGGATGTACCCACTTGTGGTTGGCAGTTAAAAGTTCATGTTCCATCTGGGTGTGAAGGTGAATAAAACCAACTTCCTCAGTGGCCTCTCCATTCCACTTTAGGGCCCCATCACATTAGTGACTCCATTTTAGGTGTTTCTGTTCATAGGGGAAAACAGTCAGAAATAACATCACTGAAAAGCTCTAATGTAAAAGAGAACAGCGAAATTCACTCCATAAGCACACAATAGAAACAGAACCTAGCGAGAGAACCAGGCTGAAGAACCTAGAGACAGGACTTGGCTGGAGATCCTACACAGAACCTAGACACAGAACCTAGACACAGAACCTAGGGAGAGAACATGGCAAAAGAACATGGATAGAACTTGGCTGGAGAACCTAGACAGAACATGGCAAGAGAACCTGACTAGAACCTGGTGACTGAACCTGGCTGGAGAACCTAACCAGAACTTGGCTGGAGATCCCGACAAGAACTTTAACTGGAGATCCTGGCTAGAGGTCCTGACTAGGCTGCTGATCAACTGAAGGCTGTCTTCAGGTCATTCCTTCATCGCCGACTCCGTCCACACCTTTGGGGACCCCTGGACCTGCTGGGGTTGGACCCCAGCATGAAACCAGTTTTTCCCTTCCTACTTGGGGTGAAGTCAGGCACCTCCACCACCATAGCAGGAGCCTACTTCTGAGCTGGAGACCAAAGTCAGCAGCTTACCTAGGAAGGAACTTACTCTGCACGCAATTCTCTCTGGAATAGTCTGAAAACAGGAGCTTGGCCTCAAGGAGACAAGTAGATGAAGAAGGAGGAGTATGAGGGAGACAGAAAGATACAACAACAGACTGAGACTAAAACAGAAATTGATGGAACTAGTCATAGGGAACAGTCAGACACAGGCAGGTTAAGACATAAGAACACTGCATGAAACTGGCATTGTCATTGTTTTTTTTTTAAAACAAAACAGCTCCAAATCTGAAGGAAAGGGAATACAATATCTAAACAAATAATGAAACAATTTAGTAATTTGGATATCAAATAAAAATAAAATCTAAACTTGGTAAAAAAAATACTTTATTTGAAAGAATTATTACAATAAGGGGAAGGAGACTATTGCAAAGTTGGGGGTGGGGAGGGGGCGGGTACAAACATACAGCTACAAGCCTCTGCAAGGCCAGGCAGAAAACAGGGTGTGAAGGAGAGGGATAGTAAGAGACTCTGCTGATTCTTAGGAGATATCCTTAAGGATGGGTTGATGCTGGGTCAGGAGGAGCTTAATTCAGAGTTTAGGAGCCTGGAGTAAGGTGAGAAGCTTAACTCATGTTTAAGTTGCATTATGAAAATTTAGTTACTTAAGAAACTTTGTTTCAATTGATCAGTGAGGACAAACAGCTCAGCTTCTTTAAGAGGCCAAGCATGAGAATTTCAAGGGTCTGTGTCTGCCCTCATTATAAGTGAAAAGGTGAGACATGGTGAGTCTTATCTAAGTCATAAGGGGAAGAGTGGTTCTTTGCAGTCAGCTGTTTATTAGGACACAAAAAGGCGGATAGATTTCTTTTTACCACTGCTGTTTTCCTGGAGTAAAGGGCTCCAGGAGAAGTTTAACATTGTTATTATGGCTCATGTAGGTAACAGGTGCTATTGTAAGCACAGAAAAGAGAGGCAAGTAAATGGAAGGCTTCACAAATGAGAAACTTGAACTGAGTGTTCAGGAGTATTGAAACCTGAGCGAGAAAGATGGGGAAGGGCTGAGGTAACACAATATTGGAGGGGAGGACAAGTTGCCTTACTGCCCTTCTGGGTCCATCGGCTGGTCTAATAGTTAAATTGACCCAAGAGAGATCAACAGGAGAAAACCACATATAATTACAAACATATAGGAGCCCCAGAAAGACATGAAGACTCAAAGGCAGTGAGGCAATTGAGGCGCATGTACCATCCTGAGCTAAGGAGAAGAGAGTGGGTCTGGGGCTTCAAAGGGAAGAAAGACAATTCACATGAGATGAGAAGAGCAAATGTTTGCTAAACAAAGTTTGCCAGGCCAGGTAGATACGTCTAACAGAAAAAGGTATTTCTGGTAAAGGTCTCTTCCAGGTACAGGGCTTGTATCTAAATTCTTTTAGGCAGTTAAGGGAGCGGTAAAAAACTTTTCCTAAGTCACGTGGGTCTTCATTGCCTTCAATTCAACAATCCACATACCAATACAGGACATATTGGGGTGGCAATTCTGCTCCCCTTCAGTGTACAACATTAAGACAACTATGAGGCTGAGGAAAGAGGCACAATGTGGTTTCTAAGGGAAGAAAGTGAACTAGGAGGTAGGAAAAAGAAAAAGAGTGGTTGTACAAGTGTGGATACAAAAGGGTGATCTGACCATAAATTCCTAACGGGGCAGCTCATGGTGGGTAGTCACAGCCCAGGCATATAGCTTATTTAATAAAAGGAGTATCTTTGCCCTAGGCAAGCCTTGTCCATTGTTTCTGTGCATCTAAGTTAACACACCTTTTTGAAATGGCTTTTTTCAGACCCCTCAGAAGCAAAACTACCCAGAAACCACCTGGAAGAGAGCACATAATCTTAACTATGGTGTGAGTCAATCCCCACCTTGCTTTCTCAGACCTTCATGTAATCTTCCTTACATTCCCTCCTTCATTCAGAATGCATAAAAGAAGCTGCCGGCTGCCATCTAGGACGCATCTGTTGGCCATTTGTCTGTTTTCTTGGGAGAAATGTCTGTTCTCCCCCTTTTCTAATTTGATTGTTTCTTGTTGGGTCTTGATTTGTATGTGTTCTTTATATATTTTAGATATTAAGCCTTTGTTGGAGCTATTGTTTGTAAATATCTTCTCCCATTAGGTTGGTTGCCTCATTCTTTTGTGATAGTTTTCTTTGCTTGTAATGTACTTATCTGCCTTTGTTTTTAGGGTAATTCTGGCCTAAATAAATGAATTTGCAAGTGTTCCCTCCTCCTTATTTTTAAGAAGAGTTAGGAAGAGTTGGTGTTAATTGTTTAAATGTTTGGCAGAATTTGCATTTGAAGACATCTGGTCCCATGGTTTTCTGTGTTTAGGAATTTTGCTTATCAACTCAGTTTCCTTACTTATTATAGGTCTGTTCAAATTTTATATTTCTTTGTTATCATCCATGGAAGGTTATTTGTCTCTAAAAATATATCCATTTCTTTTAGGTTACCCAATATTCATGTAGTATCTCATGATTCTTTGTATTTTTTTAATTAGTCTCTTGACTATACAACTTGATTTTATAATAGTACAGTTAATAAAACATTGAATTATAATTTTTCCACTTATTCTTTTTTTGAATATTTGTATTTCTGTGGCAGTAGTTTAAATGTCTCCTCTTTTAATTCTGCTTTTATTTATTTGGATCTTTATTTTCCTTAGTGATCCTAGCTAAAGATTTGTCCATTTTGTTTATTTTTTCAAAAAGCCAGCTGTTCATTTAATTTTTTCAATTTCAATTATTTAAACTCTGATCTTTGTTTTTCTTCCTTCTGCTAAGTTTGGACTTAATTTCTTCTTTTTCCAGTTATTGGAGGGAGGTGTTAAGTTAGGTTGTTTAAGATTTTTCTGTTTTCCTAATGTATGTACTTATCACTATAAACTTTCCTCTCAGAACTGCTTTTGAAGCATCCCATAGATTTTGGTTATGTTGAGTTTTCATTTTCATTTGTTTCAAAATATTTTTTATCTCCTATTGATTTTAATTTGATTAATTGGTTGTTCAGGCATATGTTGTTTAGATTTGTGTTCTATCCTATGATGTATCCTGGAGAATATTTTACGTCCACTTATTAGGAATATGCATGCAGCTGCATGCAGTCTACATATATATAAAACAGAGAAATATGCTAATTAACTGGGTCCCATAACCTGTCAACCAGACAAGAGGTTGCCCTGCAGTATCGGGGGCAGGGCAACAGGGGCCTCCATGCACTGCACTGGGGGAGGGCCTGATCAGCAGTGGCCTGAGCTGCTTAAAAGGCCAGAGAGGCAGGCAGGGTGGGAACCAGAGGGTGGGTGGCGCTGTTCCTTGCGCTGTGCTCCTAGTGTTCTATAACTGTCTATTTGGTCAATTTTATATCATGTATGTTTCAAATCCAATGTTTTTGTTTATATTCTGTCAAGATGACTTATCCCTTACTTACAGTGGGGTATTGAAGTCTCACTATTACTATATTATTGTCTACTTCTCACTTAGATTCTGTTAGTATTTGCTTAATATATTTAGGTGCTCTGATGTTGGGTGCATATATATTTATGGCTGTTATATCTTCTTGATAAATTGACCCCTTTAGCATTTTTTGACCTTATTTGTCTCTTGTAACTCTTTTTGGATTACAGTCTATTTTAATCTGAAACAAGTATAGACAACCCTACTTTATTTCGGTTTCTACTTGCCTCAGATATTTTCCTATTCATCTGTGTTGAGCCTATTTGTCTCCTTAAGGATGAAATAACTATCTTGGAAGTAAACCACCATAACATCCCTGCATGGTGTGTTTCAGAGAGATTCTAGGTTGGTGGGTACAACCCTATACTGGGAGGATGATGAACTACAACTCCACCTGGACAAAGGCTCCTAACCTCAGGACCCTCCAAGACTCCACCCAATGTATCTCTTCATCCCTATGCTTTATCATATTCTTTAATAAACTGGTAAACATATTAAGTATTTCCTTGAGTTCTGTGAACCATTCTTGATACCTAATGGAGCCTGAGAAGAGGGTTGTGGGAATTTCTGATTTGTAATTAAGTTGGACAGACATTGTTAGTACCCAAGGGACCTGCACCTTGCCACTGGAATCTGAAGGTGGGACTGAGCCCTTTACCCGTGGGATAGGACTAGATTCAGGTAGACAGTGTCAGAATGAGTTCTACTGTAGGCCACCATGCTGGTGTTCCGGAATTGCTCATTGAAGAGAAAACATCCACACAACTGGTGTTAAAACAAAGGAAGACTGGATTGTTACTAATACACCTGGGTTATCTGAAATGTCTTCCTCTTCTCCTTCTCTTTCTTCTTGGCAAGTATCTCCCACCAGATTTTAGAAGAGGCAGCTGGAAGGAATGATCTGGGGGAAATGCCAGGCACGATAGACTTAGTGATCTCAGCTGCCTTTCTCTCCCTAATCAATGGATTAGAGATGGGTTACCCCACCCTACAGATGTTCAAAGGTGGGATTAGGATTGAACTAGGTGAGGAACATGAGGCACCTAGAGTGAAAGAATGTAAGGACTCCTTCACTCTCAAGTACACTTACATCCTAAGTGCCTCTCTGGTCTTAGCCTCTTCTTAGCTCTGGGTGGGACCTGTGGGTCATTGGCTCTGTCTGGTTTCTCTAAAGAAATGTGTGAATTCATTTTTTCTCAGTGTATTCAGAAAAAGGCTAGAATTCTCCAAATGAAAAGTAAGTTAGGAAACTGGTAAGAAAACCCAAGGATAACAGCTTACAGTGACAATTCATGAGGGCCCTGGCTAGCTAACTCAGTTGGTTAGATCATCATCCCAATATACCAAGGTTGGGGATTCAAGAATCTGCCAATGAATTCATAAATAAGTGGAAGGACAAATCAAATCTCTCTCCCTCCCTTCCCTTCTTCTTCTCTAAAATTATAAATAAATATTAAAAAGAAAAGGACATTTATTCTTTTGTTAAAATATGATTTTATTCATTTCAGAGAGGAAGAGAGAGATAGAAACATCAATAATGAGAGAGAATCATTGATCACCTGCCTCCTTCATGCCCCCTACTGGGGATCAAGCCCACACCCAGGGCATGTGCCCGTGACCAGATTCAAACCTGGGGCCCTTCATTCCTCAGGCCGAGGCCCTATCCACTGAGCCAAATCGCCTAGGAAATGGACATTTATTCTTAGCAAACACTCCTGACAAAAACAAACATTTCCCAGAATTGAGATAAGAATGAGAAATGAAACCAAAAGTCTTTTGTCCATATTGGGCATTGTTCTTAGTAAGTGGAGGCACATTGGTAGAATGAACTCTTTTGTGAATCTGATTTTGAGGCTATAGGCAATTCATACAATGTTTGCTATCTTATCATATACAGAAAATGTGTTCAAATGTGACAGACTCTGAGGTGGTTCAGACACAGACTCTATCATCTGTAAACTCCTAGTGCTACCAAAGGCAGGTTTGGCTGCCTGCTGTATTGAAAGCCAATATTCATGAAACAGGTGTTGGTAAAAGGAGAGGGGTTGGTTGTTCAGGTGCTGGCTTCCTGAGAAGATGGCCGATTCCTGTCTGAAAAACGAACTTCACATCTGTAGTTAAGGTGGTGGCTTTCATAAGGGGAGGGAAGGGAAATGGGGGCATGCAGGCAGTGTTCTTCCTGATTATGGCAAAGATCTTGGTGTCAGCATGCTGAATCAATCTGCACCAGCCTAATATCTCTGGTCGGTTATTTCCTGTCTAGACAGGAACTGAAACTGTTGGTCCATGTAATGTACTAAAATAGAAGCTAAAATTCAGATGCTAGCAAAAAAATCTGCTTCATCTTTTTGTTCCAACAGACTTGTTAATTTGTTAGCATATTTCATTCTGGTTAGTACAATATTGTATAAATATTTTATGCTTTATATTCTCTGTTACAATTGCATAGCAATAGACAAGATATAGACACTGATATAAGGCACAGTGGGAAAATAAAGGCCCCAAGAACTGGCTCTCATATAGAAAATCTCAAAGAGTTGAATTAAACAACTCATGGAATATTGCACTTATAAACATTCCCCTTGATGCCTCTTCTTTTGATAGATTTGAACTTCAAACCAATGATGTGCCAGGAAGAAAAATCTGAATTTGAATCATTATTTCAGGCTAAGCATTTATCCCCTTTAATGTTATGTGATGTAGATAGTACCACTGCCGAAAATTCATTCCCCTACTCAGCTGTTCTCATTACATGGGTTGCACTTCCCATTCGCAAGACTTAAGTAAATATATAGCTAGTAACTGTTGGGTGCTGGATTCAAATCTGTCCTGACTGGCATTTAAACTCTTGCCTATTAAAAAAAACCAATGCCTCTAGGAAATATAATCTATAATCCTATATAATAAAAGCCTAATATGCTAAGTGTCCAGTCATCCAGTTGGCCATTCAACCAATCAAAGAGTAATATGCTCATGATATGCTAAGGCCGCTCAACTGCTTGTTATGATGTGCACTGACCACCAGGGGGCAGATGCTCCAACCAGTAGTTTAGCTTGCTGCTGGGGTCCCGCCGATCGGGACTGAGCGAGATAAGCCAGACACACCCTGGAGCCCTCCCTCAGTCCCTCCCCAGCTAGCCAACCTTCCATGTCCCTCCCTGGCCCTGATTATGCACCGGTGGGGTCCCTCAGCCTGGCCTGCACCCTATCACAATCTAGGACCCCTCAGAGGATGTCGGGGAGCCAGTTTCAGCCCAATGGTGGAACGACTGGTCACTATGACATGCACTGACTACCAGGGGTCAGGTGCTCAATGCAAGAGCTGCCTGTTGGTGGTCAGTGCACTCCCTCAGGGGGAGTGCTGCTCAGCCAGATGCCGGGATCACAGCTAGCAAGAGCAGCAGCAGTGGCAAAAGCCTCTCCTGTCTCTGCTGCAGTACTAAGGACGTCTGTTGGACATCCCCTGAGAGCTTCTGGACTGCAAGAGGGCACAGGCAGGGCTGAAGGACCACCCACCTGAGTTCACAATTTCGTGCATCAGGCCCTTAGTCTATATAATAAAAGCCTAAGCGACCATTGCAGGCAGAATGACCAGAACAACCAGTCACTATGATGTGCACTGACCACCAAAGGGCAAACACTCAATGCAGAAACTGCTCCCTAGCGGTCAGTGCACTCCCACAGGGGGAGTGCCCCTTAGCCAGAAGCTGGGCTCATGGCTGGCAAGCACAGAGGTGGTGGAGGGAACCTCTCCCGTTTGCGCAGCAGCGCTAAGGAGCAGGAGCCAAGTGGTAAGGAGCAGTGAGCAGGCAGGTGGTAAGAAACAAGGGGTCCCAGACTGTGAGAGGGATGTCTGAATGTTGGGTTAGGCCTAAGCTGGCAGGCAGACATCCACCAAGGGGTCCCAGACTGCAAAAGGGAGCAGGCCAGGCTGAGTGACCCCGCCCCCAGTGCACAAATTTCGTGTACTGGGCCTCTAGTATTGTAATAACTATGTATGGTGCCAGGTGGGTACTTAAATAATCAGGGGGATCATTTCCTAAATTATGTAATTGTCCAACCGCAATGCTGTATACCAGAAACTAAAATAAAATAGTATTTAATGTCAACTGTAACTGAAGATTAAAACTTAAAATAAAGAAAGAAAACACCAATGCTCCTATCTAAGGGAAAGTGTAGGAAAAGAGATGTGGGTAGGATTTCTGGAGGAACTGAAAAGAATGAGTATGAAGTTCACCTGAAGAATACCTGTGCATCAGATCACAAAAGTTTGAAATAAAAGAACTTTAGGACAGGGGGCACTGGTCTGCAATCAATGTTATAATGCATTATATTCAGAGAAAGACGATAAAGCAAAAAGCTTTACATGGGTTTAAGTTTGAGGACCAAATGTAAGAAATAACATTACTAGAAAACTCTAATATGAAGGTATAGAAGAGTAAAATTCTCTCTTTCTCTCCATGAACACAGAATATGCTCTTTAGATTTTTACACAACACACCTTTAAGAGCTTAGCACACCTTTGAGTTGGATCATCCAAATCAGGTAATAAAATATTGAAAGATTTGTTCATTTTCAACCTAACCATTTCTGTAAAACAGAATTTCAAGACTTGGAACTAATCAACTTATAGAAAAACCCTGGGTGTAACATCACAGCCAGAAGGGCGATCAACCTGAAGGAAGTCAGTCCTGCAGGAGTCGTCTTGGAAATGGCTGTGCCCTCCCCCAGCCGTTTCCTGGAGGGTGAGGTTTCAGGCAGGAACCCACTCTCAGGTCGAGGTTTCAGGCAGAACCGGCCCTTAGAGCGGAGCATGGAAGTGAAATGATTTGTAATGGATCTATTACTGAAGCTACCTTTGGAAATACTATATCTATAGATCAGTGGTTCTCAACCTTGGCTGCACATTAGAATCACCTGGGAATCTTTTTAAAATTTTGATTTCTGGGCATCATCCTCCAGAAATTCTGTTTCTTTGTTACTAATGTGGTGGTCCTATCCCATAACAAAGAAACAATTTCCGGAGAATGAGGCCCAGGAATCAGGATTTTAAAAAATTCCCTGGTGATTCTAATGTGCAGCCAAGGTTGAGAACCACTGCTATAGAAAATATTAAAATATATCTAAATATGCAGTTCTTTGTCTAAAACATGAGCATGTTCAAAAATTAAATGAAGAAAATTTGGATGTACTCGATGGAGATTTTCACACATATTTGAGTGATGATTCCATTGATTCCACAGTTGATGCTGAAAAGGAAAATTTTCTCATTGAATTTCTAAATAGTATTACTTCTTCGGGAATGCTGTGTCATAAATTAAAATTAAAAGTGGGTGCAATCATCATACTATTGAGAAATCTCAATAGTAAATGGGGTCTTTGTAATGGTACCAGATTTATTATCAAAAGATTATGACCTAACATTATCGAAGCTGAAGTATTAACAGGATCTGCAGAGGGAGAGGTTCTTCTGATTCCAAGAATTAATTTGTCCCCATCTGACACTGACCTCCCATTTAAATTGATTTGACAACAGTTTCCCTTGATGCCAGCATTTCTGATGACTATTAATAAATCACAAGGACAAACTCTAGACAAAGTAGGCATATTCTTACCTGAAACCGTTTTCACACATGGTCAGTTAAGTGTTGCTTTCTCTCGAATTTGAAGAGCATGTGACGTTACAATTAAAGTTCTAAATACTTCATCACAAGGGAAATTAGTCAAGCACTCTGAAAGTGTTTTCACTCTTAATGTGGTGTATAGGAAGATATTAGGATAAGTTTAATCACTTTATCAGTCATTGTTTACATCACTGTTGTTTTTATGTCATGTTTTTGTTGTTTTCATATCATGTTTTTATTGTTTTCATATCATGTTTTTGTCATTTTTATATCATGCCTCTGTTGTTGTTATATCCTTTTGTTACTGTTTATTTATTAATAAATTTATATATTATTTTCATATACATTTTACTAATATCCTTTCATCTCTCACACTTCTATTATAGAGAAAGGGCAAATAGCAATATTAAAATATCTCTGCTAATTAATTCCCTTTTTAAAAAAATATTTTATTGATTTTTTACAGAGAGGAAGGTAGAGGGATAGAGATTTAGAAACATCAATGAGAGAGAAACATCGATAAGTTGCCTCCTACACACTCCCCATTGGGGATGTGCCTGCAACCAAGGTATATGCCCTTGACTGGAATCAAACCTGGGACTCTTGAGTCCACAGGCCTGTGCTCTATCCACTGAGCCAAAATGGTTAGAGCAATTAATTCCCTTTTAATGTGCACAAATTTCGTGCACCAAGCTACTAGTTCTAGCATAAAAGTCCTTTACTGAAATAAAAACTAACAGATTTCATTAGCACTGGGAGCATGCTTCTCCCTTTGTCCTTAAGTTACATGAGAATTAGAACAGCAAAGCTGAGGAAATCGCTGATCTGCAAAATGTACCCATGTCTCCTCCCACATTCTCTCTCTATCCTATTTGTGATGTGTGTTTGTAATCTTGTGTTCTGCCAAACCCTCATTGGCTCACACACACACACACACACACACACACAATTAGTCTTCTAATTACAGTAATTTTAAATCAAAGAATCACAAAAAAATAAACAGAATTCCTTTTAGTCAGCTGATTTTTTAGAAAGAAAATAAAAACCAGCAAAACCAAAAGTGAAACCACTTTTTTTCATCTTCTTGGAGTATAAATTCAGGCACCTCAACCACAGCAGAGCCTAAGTTTCAGCTGGAGGTCAGAGTCAGCAGCTTACCAGGCTCTGGGAAGGAACCTCCTCTCCATGCAGGGCTCTCTGGAATGATCTGAAGACAGGAGCTGACCTCAAGGAGACAGGTAAGTGAAGAAGGAGGAAAATGGGGTAAACAAAGACAGACTCAAGGACTAAACTAGAAACAAAAATTTATGGAAATAGCCATAGGGAACAGTGAGAGAAATAGCAGATTAAGATGTGCCAGGAACAACACTACATGAATCTGGCACAGTCATTGCTCCAAAAAACACACACAGAAAACAGCTCAAAATCTGGGTAAAAGGGAGTAAACTATTCAACAGGCAATGAAACAATTTGACAATCTGTATTATCAAATAAAAATAATCTAGACAAGTCAAAAGAGACTTCATTTGACAGGATTATTGCAGTAAAGGGAAGGAGACTATTGTGATGTGGAAAACAACCCAGACATAGAGCTGCAAGCATCTCACAGGCCACGAAGAAAGGAATTGTCTTCACAGGGAAGAACAGGTGAGGAGGGAGTGGGGTAAAAGGGAACATTTGACCCAGAGGTTTGCTGACTCTTAGGCAGGATCTATAAAGAAGGGTTGTTGACTGGATCAGCAGGAGGGTGGGTGAAAGTTCAGGGGACAGGAGAAAGGAGAGAAGCTGAATTAAGGTTTACTTGCAAGCAGTTTATTGTGATTGATCAGTGGAGTCAAAGAGCTCAGTTCATCTTTATTGAGACAAAAAAAAATCATGATTAAATGGTTTGGTTCTGGTCTCATTATAAGTGAAAAGGGACATGGGTGAGTCTTATCTATAAGTCATATTGGTCAGGGAGCTTCTGTGCAGTAAGCCAAGTGTTGGGGAAATCCCCAAAGTCTAAATTCAGGTTTGATTCTGAAGAACTGACCTGTAGCCTTATTCAAATTCATTAGAGCTTTAATAGGAGAAACTTACATACACGGGCAAAGCAGCTGCTTGCTCCCAGAGGTGGCTGGCAGGGAATAAATCCACACCCTGCAAGGACAGGGTCTCTTCTCCATAGGGGTTAACAGTGAAAGCATATGGTGGGTATCACATAGGTCACCAGAAAGAACAATGCATTTCCAAGTTAACAGATAACACCCACACTCTGTACCTACATTAACCTCCTTCCTGGGGACATGACCTTTCTCTTTGGGTGGCATTCCAGCTTTCTGGGTCATCAGCAAACCTGAGGCTACAGAGTTAAGCAGTGACAGAGGGTTAAACAGAGAGTCCAACATGTTCCAGAACCTTTACTGCTGGAGACATATTACACCCCCTTCTTTCCTTCCAGTTTTGTTGACTGGTCTAATAATCAAATTGACAGAAAACAGATTAACAGGAAAAAAACAAATATAATTATGTATATACAGAAGCCCTCAAAACACATGAAAATTCAAAGGCAGGCAGGCAATTGAGGCTCATACACCATCCTGAGCTAAGGAGAAGGGTGTAGGAGTCTGGAGCTTCAAAGGGGAGAAAGACAATTCACAGAATGATAAGAGCAAATGTTTGGTTAAAAAATGTTTACTGTGTCACGCAGATAAGTCTTTTTGACATATAAATGTATCTCTAGTGATAGCTCTCTTCCTGGTATAGGTCCCTTCTGTAATTCTTCTAGCAGTTAAAAGAGAGGTTAAAAGCTTTTCCTGAGTTGGCTGGGTCTTAATTGCCTTCAGCTCAAAACAATGCACTTGTCAAAGTGCCACACTTATTCTGTATCCTCTCAATTTACAGGATTAAGACAACTGTGAGGTTGAGGAAGGATGTAGAGTGTAGATTCTAAGAGAAGAAACTGAGCTAGAAAGTAGGAAGAGGAAAAAGAGTGGTCGTGTAGGAACTGGGTTATGGCCAGATTATGAGAGGCCTTGAGACCCATGGCCAAGTAATGTGATGATATCCTAAACCAATGAAGAGTTTTCAAAATTTTGTAAATAAATGATTTAAGTGTGAGTTTCAGGATGCAATGTCCACAATGGACCACAATAGGAAGAGAGATAACAGATTCAACAGCTTTCATAAAAATAAGTCAAATAAATAGGGCAAACTAATACCCAATGTTCAATAAGTATCCTACAGGAACTTATTTAGGGGGAGAAATGAGAAAAATGGGATTCCAAGACATTAAAGGTGACTCCATCACCATTTCCCCCATCAGTAGTGGATGGATACCCCAAAAAGGCTAGAGCCAGGAAATTTGGATGAGTTTCTAATTCAATAAGCCATTCTACATCCTTATCCAACATATCCAAAGAGCATCTCCAAATACAAAGGGAATAATAATGTTACTGGACAGGGACGGGCCTGGATGGCCTGGAGCAGGTCTGCCTCAGGCCAGCCTGTAGTGTGTGGGTTCTTGACTTTGTATAGAAAAGATTTCACAACACGAGTCCAGGTGATTTTCAGAGTATGCTTATTAAAGCTGGGGACTGTGAGACACAGGAAGAACTTAGGGTAGAAGAAGCAATAGGAGAGAGTCTACCAGGGGAGGGCAAACTTTTTGACTCCAGGGCCACAATGGGTTCTTAAACTGGACCGGAGGGCCGGAACAAAAGCATGGATGGAGTGTTTGTGTGAACTAATATAAATTCAAAGTAAACATCATTACATAAAAGGGTACGGTCTTTTTTTTTTTTTAGTTTTAATCATTTCAAACAAGCCGGATCCGGCCCGCAGGCCGTAGTTTGCCCACGGCTGGCTAGGCGGTGCTCTCCTTTCGCTCCCTAGAAACATAGGAAAGAAGTGAACCAAGGCAGGCTGCTCTTAGCTCACTGGGGAAGTCAGGATGAGCTGCCGCTGCCCTATTCTCTCCTGGTTGCAAGTCTCGTGGGGACCCTTAGAGTTTAGGGGGAAGGGGCAAGGGCATGCTCTAGAGCAGTGGTTCTTAACCTGTGGGTCTCGACCCCTTTGGTGGTCGAATGACCCTTTCACAGGGGTCGCCTAAGACCATCCTGCATATCAGATATTTACATTACTATTCATAACAGTAGCAACATTACAGTTATGAAGTAGCAATGAAAATAATTTTATGGTTGGGTCACAACATGAGGAACTGTATTTAAAGGGCCAGAAGTTTGAGAACCACTGCTCTAGAGAGAACTCACAGTGAGTCTTTCTCCTGGACATTTTCTCTCTCTCTCTCTCTCTCTCTCTCTCTCTCTCTCTCTCTCTCTCTCATCTAAGGGCAAGAATATTAGGGGAGGGTTTCAGCAGAATATTCATCAGTTTATAGGTGCATTTTTTAATGTACTGAGTTTGGGGTCATTCTTTGATCATTACTTTTATCTTGTGTCTGTCTGGCTTTTATGGGGTTTTTGTCCTTTGTTCCCCTAACTTCATTTGTCCTTGGGTTTAACTGGCACAAATGGCATTAATTGGGTCTCTGTTCTCTATTTCTCAGATCAGGGTGATTTAAGCTATGTATTCTCTGGTTAGGGAGGAGAGGTATGAACCATTTGCTTTCAACTCTATGGGGAAGACAAGCTCTTGCCATTCACAACCTAGCTGTTCAAATTGTTTGTCCTTGTTTAATTTTCTTGTTTCAGTTTCCCTATGCCACTTGCCCAGGAATGTTCTTAGCTTCTTATTATCCTGCCACAACAGATAAATCTTTCTGATTTTTTTTTAATGTGTGTTTTTTTAGAAGGCACAGATGTAGAGGCAAACAAAAAAAAATTGTTTAATTTTTTATTGGGCTGTAATTGACATATAATATTATATTAGTTTCTGTTGTCCAACATATCAATTTGATATATGCATATAACAAAATGATCACCACAATAAGTCTACTTAATATCCATCGCCACAATAGTTACAACATTTTTCTTATGATGAGAACTTTTAGGGTTTTATTCTCTTAGCAACTTTGAAATATATACAGTAATACACTATTGTCAACTAGAGTCACCATGCTGTACATTACATATTCAGGATTCATTCATGTTATCACTGCAAGTTAGTATCCTTTGATCTCCTTTACCCATTTGACCCCCACAGCCCCACCCCTAAAAACTACCAATCTGTTCTCTGTGAATGCCTTTGTTTTTGTTTCTATTTGTTTGTTTTAGTTTTCACATACAAGTGAGATCATACCTGTCCTCTGACTGACCTCACTTAGCATAATGCCTTCCAGGTTCATCCATGTTGTGTTAAATGGCAAGATTTCCTTCTTTTTATGGTTGAACTAGAGGTCTGGTGCACCCAATTCGTGCACTGGTGGTGTGGGGGGGTGTCCCTCAACCCAGCCTTCACCTTCTCCAATCTGGGACCCCTCGGGATATATCCCTCTCACAATCTGGGACTGCTGGCTCCTGCCTGGCTGCCTGATTGCCACTAACAACTCTGACTGCCAGCCTGATCTCCCCCTTAACGCTCCCCTGCTGGCCTGATTGACACCTAGCTGCTCCCCTGCCAGCATATTGATACATTTGAAAAAAGATCAATGAGTGTGAGTCAATTAGATTGAAAATCATGATGATGCAATATCTGATTGTAAGGACTGAGGAGAGAGAAGAGTCAAACATGACTCTGTTTGGAGCCTGAGACACTAGTTAGATGGGAATTGGGTGAGTGTGTTAGAGAATAAGAAGAGGTTTGGAAAGAAGGTGGGTGCAATTTGGGATGCACTTATTTATATCCCCCCCCCACAGCATGGCCCCTGCTGGTGAGAGCCACATCTCTGTCTGAGCCTGGAGCTGAAAGGGTTTCATTCCCTTGGGCCTCCAGGGATTGAACCTTCTTCTTCACTCGCCTCGATGATTTACACACACTCCCCAAGCACTTAGATGCTCCTGTACAAGGTCCAGTTCAGTTCCTTTCTGTCCTCAAAACAATGCCTCATGCTTCAACTGCAGCCTGGGAATTTACTACTAATCACTAGATACACAAGGACAAAAATGTAAAAAAACTGTGGGAAGGGAAAAATTGTTCTCCTGCTATCTGACTTCAGAATACTTCAGGTAAAGTCCCAGAGTCTCACTAGTTGAAAGCAAATTAGAATATGGGGTTACACTCGTTCCAGGAATGTCATGTCTAATGTGAGCATATACCCCATATAAGTGGGCTCTATGAACCCCCAGTGAAAGGTCACATAGAAGATGGTATCATGTGAGTTCTTCTATCTGGCTTAAAATATGTTTGTTTGTTTTTTCTAGAGGCCCAGTGTATGAAGGTTGTGCACTGGGGGTGTGGGTCCCTCAGCCTGGCCTGCACCCTCTTGCAGTCCAGGAGCAGGAGCGGGCCTAAGACATCAGTCAGACATCCTTAGTGGTGCTGCAGAGGTAGGAGAGGCTGCTGCCACTGCCGCTACATTCACCAGCCGTGAGCCCTGTTTCTGGTTGAGCATCTGCCCTCTGGTGGTAAGTGCGCGTCATAGCAACCAGTCGTTCCTCTGTTGGGTCGATTTGCATATTACCCTTTTATTATATAGGATTATTATATAGGATGTTAATTTCATTGAGAAATAACTTATGCACAATCAAATGCACCTATTTAAGGTATACATTGATGAATTTTTCCTAGTTGAAACCATCGAAACCTTGAAAAAATTCCAACAGTTAAGATACAAAACACTTTCATCATGCCAAAGAATGCCTAGCACTCTTTGCTATTTCTGCCTCCCTCTGCCAGTCCCCAGGCAACCACTGCTATGCCTTTTGTTGCAATAAATTTGTTAGTATTTTATAAAAATGGAATAATACACTCATGTATTATTTTATTGATAGCTTCTTTCACTTGGCATAATAATTTTTATATTCAACCAGGTTGCTGCATGCATAAGCAGTTATCTACTTTTATTGTTGAGTAGTATGTCATTGTATATCATATTTTATTTATGTGTTTACCTATTTAGGGAATGTCCAGTTTAAACAATTATGGGGGAAAGCTGCTATGAATATCTTCTCCCAAATCTCTTATGGACATATATTTTTCTTTTTCATGGGTAGATACCTGGAAGTGATATATCTGAGTTGTATGGCAGGTGCATATTTAACTATTTAAGAAATTTTCAAACAGCTTTTAAAGTGGTTACCAGTAAGTGTATGAGATTTTTAGTGGGTCTACATCCTCCCTGACATTTGATACTGTCAGTCTTTTTAATGTAAGGCATCCTAACTAGTTATCGCATTGCAGTTTTGTGTTTCCATAATAAGTAAATATGTTGACCATTTTTTCATGTTGACCATTTAATATCTTCTTTTATGAATTGTCAGTTCAAACTTTTTTGCTCGTTTTTTATTGCATTCTCTTACATATTAGAGAATAAAAGTATTTATGTAATCGGAATACCAGTCCTTTTTCCAGATATAAGTATTACAAACATTTTATTTCACTCTTTAGTTTGGCTTTTACTTTTTTTTTCTTTATTTTAATTGTTGACATATTACAGACAGCCTCCATTTTCTACCTCTTTGCCCACCTCCACCCAGGCCCCGCCACCCCTCCTCTGACCTTAACCACTCTGTTGTCTGTGTCCTGAGCTATGTATATATGTTCTTTGGCTACTCTCTCCACCTTCTTTTATCCAGACCTCCTCACGCCCATCCCCTCTGACCTCTGTCAGACTCTCCCGTGTATCCATGTCTCTGGTTCTATTTTGCTCATCTGCGTATTTTATTCATTGATTCTACATATTACTGAGATCATATGGTATTTGTCTTTCCCTGACTGGCCTATTTAACTTAGCATATTAATCACCAGGTCCATCCATGATGTCATAGGGGTAAGAGTTTCTTCTTGCTTTATAGGGGTGTAGTACTCCATTGTGTAATTGTAGCACTACTCTTTTATACATTCATTTACTGATGGGCACTTGGGCTGTTTCCAAATCTTGGTTATTGTAAATATCACTGCCAGGAGTATAGGAGTGCATATATTCTTTCTAATAGGTGTTTTGGTATTCTTAGGATATATATACCCAGAAGTGGGATTGCTGGGTCAAAAGGCAGCTCCATTTTTAATTTTTTGAGAAAACTCCATATTATTTTTTTAGAAAACTTATACATTTTTTGAGAGTGGTTGCACCAGTCTACATTCCCACCAGCTGTACACAAGGATTCCCTTTTCTCCACAATCTTTCCAACACTTGTTGTTTGTTTATTTATTGACTACATGCCCAGTGCACAAAATTTGTGCATGGGCGGGGGGAAGGGGTCTCCTCAGGTAGCCTGCACCGTCTTCAATCCGGGACCCCTTGGGGGGATGTCTGACTGCTGGTTTAGGCCTGATCCCAGGGATATGGCCTAAACAGGCAGTCAGACATCCCTCTCACAATCTGGAACCGCTGGCTCCTAACTGCTCACCTGCCTGCCTGCCTGATCACCCCTAACTGCCCTCCCTGAAGTCTGATCACCCCAAACTGCCTCTGTCTGCTGACTTGGTCACCCCCAATTGCCCTCCCCACCGCTGGCCTCATTGCCCCCAACTGTCCCTGCCTGCTGGCCCAGTCACCCCCAACTGCCCCCCATTCACTGGCCTTGTCACCCCCAACTGCCCCCCCCCACCTGCCTGGTTGCCCCACACAGCCTGCTGTTCAGTTGTTACTGTGATGGCATCCCAGACAATTTGCATATTCCTCTATTATTAGTATAGATGATAAATTCTGGCATGTATGAGGCGATATTTCATTGTAGATTTAATTGGCATCTCTCTCGTGATTGGTGTCGTTTAGCCTATTTTCATATATCTATTGGTCATCTTTATGTCTTCTTTAGTGAAGTGTCTATTTAGTTCCTTTACCCATTTTTCAATTTGACTATTTGTCTTCCTGGTTTTGAGTTGTATAAGTTCTTTATATATATCAGAAATTAACCCCTTATCTGATGTATCATTGGCAAATATGTTCTCCCATACAGTGGGTTCTCTTTTCATTTTGTTGATGTTTGTGTGTGCATATTTTGTGACTTTTTTTTCTATGCAGAAGCTTTTTAGTTTGATATAGTTCCATTTATTTATTTTTCCCTTTGTTTCCCTTGTTCTAGAAGATATATTGGTAAAAATATTACTACTCAAGATGCCTGAGATTTTATTTCCTATGTTTTCTTCTAAGAGTTTTATGTCTTGGTGACTTACATTTAAGTCTTTTATCCATTTTGAGTTCATTTTTATCTATGGCATATGTTTGTGGTCCAGTGTCATTTTTATGCATGTACCTGTCCAATTTTCTCAACACCATTTATAGTATATTAAAGAGACTGTGTTTATTCCATTATATGCTCTTGCTTCCTTTTTTGAATATTAATTGACCATAAAGGCATGAGTTGCTTTCTGGGTTCTCTGCCCTTTCCATTGAATTATATGCTTATTCTTATATTAGTACCAGCCTGTTTTGATTACAATAGATTTGCAGTATAGTTTGATATCTGCTATTGTGATTCCTCCAACTTTGTTCTTTCTGAAGATTGCTGATGCTATTCAAGGACTTTTTAAATTTTTGGAATATTTTTTCTAGATGAATGAAATATGGCATTGGTATTTTAACGGGAATTGTGTATAATCTATAGATTGTTTTGGGTAGTATGAACATTTTAATGATGTTAATTCTTCCTATCCATGAACATGGTATATGCTTTCACTTGTTTGTATCTTTCTCCATTTCTTTCTTCAATATCCTATAGTTTTTTGAATATAGCTCTTTTACCTCCTTGTTAAGTTTATTCCTATGAATCTTATTTTTTTGTTACAATTTTATTAGTTATCAGTCTATTCAGTTTCTTTTTTTATTTTTCCTGATTCAGTTTTTGAATATCATATGTGTGCAGGAATTTGTCCATTTCACCCAGGCTGTCCAAGATGTGAGTATGTAGTTGTTCATAGTATTTTCTTACAATCCTTTCTATTTCTGTCACTTTTCTTCTTTGATTTGTGATTTTATTTATTTGGGTCTTCTCTCTTTTTTTCTTGATGAGTCTGGCTAAATGTCCATCAAACTTGTTTATCTTTTCAAAGAACTAGCTCTTGGTTTCATAGATTTTTGTCTTGTTGTATTTTTCAGTCTCTGTGTCATTTATTTCCACTCTGATGTTATTATATCTTCCCTTTTACTTACTCTGGGCTTTGTTTGTTGTTCTTTCCTACTTCTTTTGGGTGTAAGGGTGAAAATGTTTATTTGAGATTTTATTTGCTTCTTGAGGTAGACCTGTAATGCTATGAACTTTCTTCTCAGGACTATTTTAGCTGTGTCCCATAGATTTGGGTTTGTTGTGTTTCATTTTTTGCCAGGTAATTATTTTTCTTCCTTGATCTAATTGGTAATCCATCCATTGTTTAACAACATGCTATTTAGCCTCCATGTGTTTGAATATTTTCGATGTTTCTTTTTTTTAATTATGTTTTTACTGATTTTTAGAGAGAGAAGGAGGTAGAGGGATACAGGCATAGTTACATCATGGATCAGCTGCCTTCTGCATGCCTCCTACTGGGGATCGAGCCCGCATCCCTGGGATCAAACTGTTGACTTCCTGGTTTAAATGCCAACACTCAACCATTGAGCTACACAGGCCAGGCTGATGTTTTTATTGTAGTTAATTTCCAGTTTCATGCCTTTATGATCCACAAAGATAATTGATATGATTTTAATCACCTTGAATTTGTTAAGACTTATTTGTATTCTAACATGGCCTATTTTTGAGAATGTTCCATGTGCCCTTGAAAATGATTTTTATTCTGCTGCTTTGGAATGAAATGTTCTATAAATATCAAGTAAGTCCATCTGATATATTGAGTCAATTAAGGTGTCTGTTGCCTTTTTGATTTTTTGTCTGGAAGATCTATCCAGTGATGTCAGAGGGTTGTTAAAATCTCCTACTATGATTGTATTGATTTCAGTCTCTTCCTTAAAGTCCACCAAGAGTTTTTTTTATATATATATTTAGGTGCTCCAATATTGGGTGCATATATGTTTACGATGGTTACATTTTCTTGGTGGATTGATCAGTTTAGTATTATATAGTTACAGTCTTTGTCTCTTTAAAAAATATATTTTAATTGATTTCAGAGACAAACGGAGAGGGAGAGAGAAATAGAAACATCAATAATGGAAGAGATCATTGATGCCCTCCTGCATGCCCCCTACTGGGGATTGAGCCTGCAACCTGGGCATATGCCCTGACTGGGAATCAAACCGTGACCTCCTGGTTCATAGGTCAATACTCAATCACTGAGCTATGCCGGCTGGACTCCCCCTGTTTTAAATTGCATGAGAATTTCACAATGAGTACACAAGAAATACATTTTTTTAAAAAATCAGGTGAGCCAAACAAAAAACATAAAATAAAAACCCATCTGAACCACCATCTTGAGATAATCAATGTTAAATTGGCTGTACATCCTTTCTATAAGATTTTTTTTCTTGTGAGATCTTTTGAAAATGAAAGTAGGATCAGTCTATATTTGGTCTTCAGGATCCTTTTCCACTGAAGAGTATATGGCAATCCTCCTTCTGAGCAGGTGATAGGGCAGGTGGCTGTGGTACCACTGATCTAAAAGGTACTGCGCTCTCATCCTCAAATCCCAGGAATCTAAACACCATGAAGAAGTTCTCAGTGCACACATATTTGCATGTATGTCCAGCTGTCTACCTGGAATAGGTTGGGGTCAAGGAAGGGAACTTAGTAAGGGCTTCTAAGGCATTGTATGTAACGGGGCTATATTCTAGAGGCTCAGCAGCTGCTGAAGCCTGGACAGTTGCCCAAGGAGCCAAGGAAAAGCAGGGTCTCTGGTCTTCACCCCAGCTCCTTGCAACAACACCTATTTGTGCCTCAGTTTCCTTATTAGTTAAAAAGCTCAGGTAGAGAAAGACCCCACCCTAAGTACTACCCTTCCACACCCTCGCTGGGGTGGCAATCTGACCTCCCCCAGGAGCAAGGGCTGGGAGAGGCCAAACCTCTTTTCTGAAAGGGTAGAGGTTCCCACATAGTGTTTGATGAGCCCTGGAGCATGTGGCCACATGCTAGGGTGGGTCAACACATAAAGGATCCCCCAGAGCCCTCCAATCCTGGGCATGCCAAGCTGCCTCACACCTCCAGGGCCTTTGCATGTGCTGTGTACTCTGCCAAGAAGGCTCTGTCCTACATGCCTCCTTTGTCACTTCTCTCTCTCCTTATGGCAACTTCAAAACACAGCTTATATATCCCCTCCTCCAGGAAGCCTTCCTGACTCCTTGGTCAGTCAAATGTCCCTCTTCTGTACTCCAAAGGCCCCAGTCACTGGCTATCAAAGTTATCTATTCACCTCTTGGGTCTCCCTACTTAACTCAGCTCTTGAAAGGTCAAGCCCATGTCTGGCTCCCAGCTACAACTTCAGAACCCAATGGGGAGCCTAGTACACAGACACAAAATAAATGTGTGCTGAATAAAGGGCCCATTAAATGTCACCACCAGAGCCTTCTTAGGAAATCCATCTGGAATCAATAGAGCGCTTTTTGACTGTGTGACCTTGGACATGACCTCTCTTCCTGTGCCTCCCCAAGAGCCTCACTTTCCCCAGAAAATCTCCACACTCCCTGCCAACTCTGCTGCTCTCCTTCCATAATCCTCTATCACTGCCATGCCTAGGACTACTCCCAAGGGGCTGGTGACAGGAAGAATGGTGCTTACAGATGTCTATTCCTGGCACCTTACTTTCTGCCCAGGCCTAAGCAAGCCCCCAGACACACTCCTCCCAACTGCATTCCCACTGTCAGCAGGTTCTCAGCCCTCAGGGATGCTGCTCTTGCTCAAGTCCAGAAGCCAGCAGCAGACCTGAGCACCCAGGCCAAGAACCAGGAGGCCCAGAGGGTCTGTGTCCAGGAGGCTGGGGGCCCCACCCCAGGATATGTTTATCACTTTGAGTAAAATAGCAACTCCCAAGGCTATTATGGAAACCTATTTGCAGTTTGGATCTCTCCCTTGTTTATTCCAAGTGACTGGGCCCCACAGGTAAATGCAAGGCACTGTGGGTCTGAAGCTCCATGTTATCTCCCTGTCAAAGTCAGATCCTCACTCACTGCTCACCCAGCAGCCCTGGGGCCAATGCCTTGGATCCAAGTTTCCCTAATCACCTGCAGCCCAGGAGTTGGCACACCCCATCCTGGGTGTAAACCAAGGCTCTGCAGCCTTGAGCAAGTCACCTCTCCAGGTCTCCGTCTTATCATCTGTGTCATGGGTGAGAAGGACCCCACCTGAACTAACTGAGGACAGGCAAGCACAGGCAGGCTCCATGCATGGGGGAAAGTTCACAGAACATGGAAATGGGATCCTGGGATGTGGAAAGGGACACTCAGATGTCCAGGCCATTTTAAATGAGAAGTCTGATGCTCAGAGAGGAAAGTGATGTGCCCAAGGTCACACCTTCAGGAGCAACAGAGCGAGGACAGGAGCCCATGTGCGTCCTGCCATTGGTAAGGAGGATACTCCTGAGTAACCGCCAGGGAGGAAGGAGGGGAGAGTGACAAGGACTCAGGAAAACAATGAATTACACGTGAGGCTTATGCAACTGAGGATGGGTCAAAGTCAGCACTTCCTGTATGTGCGGACCCTGATTGTCATAAATGGCCCAGAGCTGCAGGCACAGCGGGACAAATTGCCATTGCCTGCTCCAAGAGGGGGATTAGTGGCTACACACAGCTCGAGGGGACAGACTCATTACTTAGTACCAGCCTCCTGTCGTCATGTGGGCCCTGGCATTCAACTTGTCGTGAACCAGTGGGGCCGGCACAGGGGCGCCCCAACACACACACACACACACACACACACACACACACACACACACACACATAGACACACACATACATACAGCATTCCTCCGACCCGACCATGTGGCTGGAGTCCCCCTCTTAGAGTGGAGATAAGTCAGCGCCCTGCAGAGAGGAGGGGGAATGAAATGCAGCCGATGCCCAGAGAACTTTCTGTGACAGTACAGCCCCTGGAAAAGTACTGTATTGGAGCCCCTCTTTTCTTCACCCTCATTCTGCTGATGGGGAAACTAAGGCTTGAAGAGGTCAAGCAACTTGTGCAGGGTGATGTAATCATAATAGTTAACATCATGATGTGCTAGCATTGATAGGTACCATTAGTTCATTTAACCCTCACAACAACCTTATGAGGTGGGTGCTATTACTATGCCCGTTTTACAGATGGGGAAAGAGGCCCAGGGAAGTGAAGCAAGGTCACAGAGCCTGACAATGTAAAGCCAGAAACTCCATGCTGTTTTCCATAATGGCTGTACTCTCTTCATTCCCACCAGCAGTGTGTGAGGGTTCCCTTTCCTCCACATCCTCATCATCACTTGTTTGTTGATTTATTGATGGTAGCCATTCTGGCAGGTGTGAGGTGATACCTCATTATAGTTTTAATTTGCATCTCTCTGAAGATCAGTGACTGTGTGTAATTTTTCATGTCTCTGCCATCTGTATGCCCATTTTGGAGAAGTGTCTATTAAGATCCCTAGCCCATTTTTAAATGGAATTGTTTCTCTTCCTTTTGTTATTTTGTATAAGTTCCTTTTATATTTTTGATATTAACCCTTTATCAGATGTATCATTGCCAAATATGTTCTCCCATACAGTGGGCTCTCTTTTCATTTTGTTAATGGTTTCTTTTGCTATGCGGAAGGTTTTTATTTTGATGTAGTCCCATTTGTATATTTTTCTCCTTAGTTTCCTTTGCCCTAGGACAGTGATGGCGAACCTATGACACTTTTTTTGGTTGATTTTTCTTTGTTAAATGGCATTTAAATTTATAAAATAAATATCAAAAATATAAGTCTTTGTTTTACTATGGTTGCAAATATCAAAAAATTTCTATATGTGACACGGCACCAGAGTTAAGTTAGGGTTTTTCAAAATGCTGACACGCCGAGCTCAAAAGGTTCACCATCACTGCCCTAGGAGATGTATCCATAAACATATTGCTACAAGAGATGTCTGAGTTTTTGCTGCCTGTGAGTTCTTGTCGGATTTTTATGAGAAGAACTTACATGCATTTTATCCATTTTGAGTCTATTCTTGTGTATGGGGTAAGTTGGTGGTCTGGTTTCATTTTTTTGCATGTATCCCAACACCATTTAATGAAGAGACTCTCTTGACTCCATTATATGCTCTTGCCTTCTTTGTCAAATATTAATTGATCATAATGGCCTGGGTCAATTTCTGAGGTATCTTTTCTGTTCCATTGATCTATATGTCTGTTCTTGTGCCAGTACCAGGCTGTTTTGATTACAGTGGCTTTGTAGTATAACTTGAAATCTGGTATTGTGATTCTTCCAACTTTGTTTTTCTTTCTCAAGATTGCTGCAGCTATTTCGGGATTTTTTGTTTGTTTGTTTGTTTGTTTGTTTGTTTTCATATACATTTTTGGAGTATTTGTCCTAGATCTGTGAAATATGCTGTTGGTATTTTGATAGGGATTGCAATGAATCTGTAGATTGCGTTTGGTAGTATGGACATCTTAATGATGTTAATTTTACCAATCCACGAACATGGTATATTATTACACTTGTTTATATCTTTTTCAATCTCTTTTTTTAACATCCTTAGTTTTCCAAGTACAGCTCTTCTGCCTCCTTGGTTAAGCTTATTTTATTCCTAAGAATCTTAATTTTTTTTTTTTGCTGTAATGATAAATGGGATTGTTTGTTTAGTTTCTATTTCTGAGAATTCATTATTGGTGTATAAAAAAGCCATCAATTTTTGGGTATTGATTTTTGTATCCTGCTACATTGCAAAATTCATTTATTAAATCTAGTAGTAGTTTTCTGGTGGAATCTTTAGGGTTTTCTATGTACAATATCATGTTGTCTGTGAATAATGAGAGTTTTACTTTCTTCTTTCCACTTTGGATGCCTTTTATTTCTTTTTCTTGTCTCATTGCTGTGACTAGCACTTCCTGTACTATATTGAATAAGAGTGGTGAAAATGAACATGCCTGTCTTGTTCCTGTTCTTAGGGGAAATAGTTTTACTTCTTGCCCATTGAATATGAAGTTTTCTGTAGGTTTGTCACATATGGCCTTTATAATGTTGCGATATGCTCCCTGTATTCCCACTTTGCTGAGAGTTTTTATGAAAAAATGGGTGTTGGATTTTGTCAAATGCTTTTTCTGCATCTATTGATATGATCATGTGATTTTTGTCTTTCAATTTGTTCATGTGATGTATCACATTTATTGATTTGTGAATATTGTACCAGCCTTGCATCCCTGGAATAAATCCCACTTGGTCATGGTGTATGATCTCTTTGATATATTGTTGGATTCGATTTGCTAGAATTTTGCTGAGGATTTTAGTGTCTATGTTCATCAGGGATATTGGCCTGTAGTTCTCTTTCTTTGTCATGTCTTTATCTGTTTTGGGGATGGGGATAATGCTGGCATCATAAAAAGAGCTTGGAAGTATCCCTTCATTTTGGAATTTTTGGAATAGTTTGAGCAGGATAGGTGTTACTTCTTCCTTGAATGTTTCATAAAACTCCCCTGTGAAGCCGTCCAGTTTAGGGTTTTTGTTTGCTGGGAGTTTTTTTTAATTACTGCTTCTATTTCCTCAGTTGTTATTGGCATATTCAGGTTTTCTGATTCTTCCTGATTCAGTTTGGGACATTGTATTTTTTCTAGGAATTTGTCCATTTCATCCACATTGTCCACCTTCTTGGAATATAGTTGTTCATAGTATTTTCTTACAATCCTTTGTATTTCTATGGTGTCAGAGTTTACTTCTTTGGTTTTGTTTCTGATTTTATTTATTTAGGTCTCTCTTTCTTTCTGGATGAGTCTGGCTAATGGTTCATCAACCTTGTTTATCTTTTAAAAGGACCAGCTCTTGGTTTCATTGATTTTTTTGTATTGTTATTTTAGTCTCTATGTCATTTATTTCTGCTGTAATCTTTAATATTTCCTTCCTTCCTTTTCTTGTTGTCCCCTTTCTAATTCTTTAAGTTGTAAGGTTGAATAGTTTATTATTAGTTTTTCTTATTTTTTGAGGAAGGCCTATAGTGCTATGAACTTCCCTCTCAGGACTGCTTTTGATGTGTCCCAGAGATTTTGGGTTGTTGTGTGTTCATTTTAAATTTTTTCCAAGTAATTATTTTACTTTCTAGATCTCATTGGTAACCCATTCATTGTTGAATAACATGCTATTTAACCTCCATGTGTTTAAATGTTTTTGAGACTTTATACTGTAGTTGATTTCTATTTTCATTTCTTGTGATCTGTTTCATATGATTTCAATTTTCTTGCACTTATAGAGACTTTTTTTCTGTCCTAACATGTGGTCTATCTTTGTGAATGATCCATGTGCACTTGAGAAGAATGTATATTTTGCAGCTTTGCGGTGAAATGTTCTTTTGAACCATCTAATCCAGTATGTCATTTAGAATCACTGTTTCCTTGCTAAATTTTGTCTGGAAGATCTATCCACTGAAGTCAGTGAGGTGTTAAAGTTCCATACTATGACCATACTGTTGTCTATCTCTCTAGAATATATATATGGTGTGTATATATTTACCAGGGATATATCTTCTTGTTAGATTGATCTATATATATGGTGTGTATATATTTACCAGGGATATATCTTCTTGTTAGATTGATCCCTTTAGTATTATGTAGTGACTTGCTACACCAGCTTTTTTTGTTTCTTTTTGCATGGAAACTTTTTTGCGTCCCTTCACTCTCATCCTGTGTGAATCTTTTGTTATTGCATGGAAACTTTTTTGCATCCCTTCACTCTCATCCTGTGTGAATCTTTTGTTATGAGGTGGGTCTATTGTAGACAACATATAATTGGGTCATGTTTTTGTATCCATTCAGATACCCTACGTCTTTTGATTGAAGCGTTTAATCCATTTACACCTAAGGTTATTATTGATAGGTACTTATTTATTGCCATTTTAATTCTGTATGCCTATGTTTCTCTCTCTGTTTCCTCTTCTCATTACAGGAGTCCCTTTAGCATTTCTTGCAATGCTCGTTTGCTGATGATAAACTCCTTTGGTCTTTTTATTTGTCTGAGAAGCTCTTTATTTCACCATCTATTTTTAATTATAGCCTTACTCGATATAGTAATCTTGGTTTCAGATCCTTGCTTTCCATTATCTTGAGTATTTCATGCCATTCTCTTCTGGCCTATAGAGATTCTGATAGAGAAATCAGCTGACAGCCTTATGGGAGCTCCTTTGTAGTAACAGTTTGTTTTTCTCTTGCTGTCTTTAAGATTTTCTCTTTGTCTTTATTTTTGGCACTTTAAGTATTGTGTGTCTGTACATGGGCTTGTTTAAGTTCTTCTTCCTTGGGACTCTCTGTTCCTCTTAAACTTGTCTGACTTTTAACTTCACCACGTTAGGGGAGTTTTCTGCCATTATTTCTTCAAACACATTCTCTATCTCTTGCTCACTTTCTTCCCCTTCTGGCACACCTATTATGCAAATATTGTTATGTTTTATGTTTTCCCACAGCTCCCTTACACTGTCCTCCTATTTTTTGTTTTTTCTTTTTGGTTCTCTGATTGCAGGGTTTTTTCTACCCTATCTTCTAATTGGTAATGTGATTCTCAACTTCCCCTAATCTTCTGTGTATTCCTTCCATTGTGTTCTTTATTAGTGCTATGTCTTTCTTCATAGTTACTTTATCATTTCTCAATCTGTTGAGTGTCTTTGCCATCATTATCCTGAACTCCATGTTTGATAAATTTATTTTTTAAAATTTTCATAAGTTTGTTATCTCCATTTCATTTAGCTCTTCTTTTGGAGAAGTCTCTTGTTCTTTCATTAGGGTGTTGTTGTTTTTGTCTCCCCATTTTGGCTGCCTGTTTGGTTTTGTGCCTATGTATTAGGTAAATCTGCCATGGCTCCCAATTTCTAGTGCAGGACAGTGTCAAATGCTGTTTCTGACTAATTAGAATGGCAAAGACTCAAAGCCTCCAGAGACTCACCTCTGCTGCAGACTGATTAGATTCAGTCTTGAGTAGTTTAAGACAATTGTCCACAGGTGGGCCAGAGGTTTTCCAACAAGACAGGACAATTGCTTCTGCCTGGAGGCTAATTGTTATTCTCAGTCTCTTAATGGGCCTCAGGAATTCCACAGGGTGGGGCAAGGGGTTTTCCAATTGGCTGAGGTAACTGTCTTCCTCCAAGGCAAAAACTTCCTGGATAGTAAGGATCTGCCTGCGAAAGATGTCCTCCACAGCATGAGGAAATGATTCAGCTCAGGAAACCAGGGTGTCTGCCCTCAAAGCTCTAACTCCAGAGCCCCAAACCCTGGCTTCTCTTCACACAACTTCAGTCCACTCTATACTCCCTCTGCCAGAGCCTAAGGATGCACACAAAAGTTTTGTGTTGGCACTTTAAAAGGTTGCCTGCATTTCTAGCTCTCTCTCCCTGGCAGACAGCAACCATGCTGCTTTACACAGCCAGATGTTATGTGGGCACCGTTCTCAGTTCTGGTGCTCTCTGCTGGGGTTTCCAGCTTGTGGTTTAGACCCCAGAGTTTTCAGTGGCACCCCTCACAGTTGAGATATCTCTCTGGAACTTCAGCTGCTGTCTGTGGGAAGCCAACCATCCATCTCATGCCTGTGCCCTTCCTACTGGCCTCTATGCAGTCTCCACTTTCTGGCCTTGGTTATCATGGTTTTCTCCACAAGAGTCTTCATTTGATAATTCAAGATGGTGTGTGGTTTTTTGTTTGTTTGTTTGTTTTTTGTTCTTGTCTTTTAGATGTAATCCATTTTGGTACTGGGAGCATTTCTGTGTAGCATCCACTTGCTCCACTGCCATTTTTAATGTCTAATTGTGTCTTGTTATATTAGATCATCTAGTTACTCTGTGCCTTTTGCTTGATGAATTCTGTCTGTTTAGATTTAGAGAAATTATTAATATGTAAGTGTTGAACATTGCCATCTTATTCATTCCTTTCTAGTTTTTATTTTTTCCTTCTCTTTCTGCCTGCCTTTGTAAATTGGTGATTTTCTGCATTTATTTTACTTCATTTTTATTGTTGACATTATTACTGATGTCCTCCATCTCCCCCTGCACACACACACTTTGCAAACCTCCACCCAGCCCTTCCCCCTCATTCCTCTGGCCACCATTTCACTGTTGTCTGTGTTCATGGGCTATATATATATATGTTCTTTCAATAATTTCCTCACCTTCTTTCATCCGGTACCCTCACCAGAGTGTGATAGTGTTTTAAAAACCTGGGGTGGGTAAGGGCTGGGTAGATGGAGGCAAAGGGGTAAAATGGGGGACGTATGTAATAATATCAACAATTTTAAAAGACAGGAGAGTTTCCCTAGCTGGTTTGGCTCAGTAGATAGAGAGTCAGCCTGAGAACTGAAAGATCCCAGGTTCAATTCCAGTCAAGGGCACATGCCCGGGTTGTGGGCTAGATCCCCAGTGGGGGTCTGCAGGAGCTAGCCAATCAATGATTTTCATTGCTGTTTCTTACTCTCTCTCTCCCTTCCTCTCTGAAATCACTAACAATATTTAAAAAAATAAAATAAAATACAGGAGAGTACATGGATATCATTAAATGGCATAAGAAGTGACAGAGATAGGTGGGAAACATTTCAACACAGGTTTGATAGAAACAACATGAGGAATAATAACTGGTGTTATCCCTCTTGTCTTTAAAATAAATATCAAGCTACCAAAGTATGTACATTTTCAAATGGCAACCTTCACACAATGCTCTCCCTACAACTGATTTTGTGGAATAGAAAGTGCCAAAATCCAGACTATTAAGTTGCAACTCACCCAGCAACTAAGTAGCTGTACATGTTGAGAACACCCACAAAGATATCTTGTATACACACACACACACACACACTGAAAAAATTTAAACAATAATACACTTGTTGGAACAATGAAAGAAATGGAGGAGAAAGCCTTAAAGACTTGCATGTTGATACTCCCAAATTGTTTGAGATGTGGATGACACTTCCAAGGACTAACTGTCTTTTCTGTCCACAGCCATGGACCCATCCAAGTCCCCCTCTGATGAGCCCCTTCTCAAAGGGAAAAGAAGGCAAGATCTCCAAGAGATGCTGAGAGAAGTAGGACTGGAAATTGAGTACTGGTTGCCAAAGCTGCAGAAACACCTTGGTGTGAGCTGTGCCCAGGCCTTACAACATGTAGAAGAAAGAGAACTCCAGAAACTCAAATCCCAGGCAAAACATTCCTGGGAGAAAAGGGCTCTGGAGAAGCTCCTCAAGCTGTCACACTCACCTAGCTTTTCAGAGTTACAGGAGTCTCAGGGGAAAATGATAAAGAAAAAGAAGAAGAAGGAAAAGCAAATGTGGAAGGAGCGAAGATATTTCAAATCAGAAGAGAGGCAACAACAGCAACAAGAGAAAGCGAGGGGGAAAAAGACAGACCTGAGGTGGGCAATGGAGCTCCCCAACAAGAATAGGCGACCCCCCGAAAAATCCCTGCAAGAAGTCATGGAAAACATGGAGGGAAAACTCAACCTCAATGAGAGGACACTGTCTCACAGGCAAAACCTCCCAGATAGAAATCTGGTGAGATGGGCATCTGGAGGGCTGGCCCTGCAGGGAATTTACAAAACCAGCTCCCACAGGAGCCTTCTGGAGAAGAGAGAAGAGCTACTCAGTGTCCCCCAGGAGTTCTTACTCTTTGGCCCTGAGCACAGCACACGAATGGGAACCTGGGAATTTACATCTTCTCAAGCAGAATCCATGTTCACCAAGATGATAGAGAAGCTGGGGTTCGGTGTAACTGCATCAGCCAAGGGCGGAGGTTGGGGACTTTGCTTGGAAGCTGTTATGGACCACAGCAAACATTCAGAATCCAAGGAAACCCGACAGTCACATCCTGAGCACTCCTATTTCTGCTCTACCAAGTTCAGCTATGTCCCACTTGCCTCCTGCCACTTTCCCATGGATCAGCTCCAGTTCTCCAAGGCTGCTCTCCAGGAACTGAAATGCATTGATGACCTTCTGTGTGAGCCTGCAGATCCAGACAGACTCCCCTTGCTAAGGGGCAGGACTGAAGCTTTTTTCCACAGGTTTGGCTCTCATGCTAACCAGGGCCCTCTGCACCTGGGAGGAATCTACTGGTGGAAAGCCACTTCGGAGGGTTTCTGGAGTGAGGAGCTGGAACAAGTAAAGGAACAGTCAGCAGAGATCCTAAACAGGTTCATAAAGGGAAGCTACAGCAGCTTTGGAGTGAAAGTTGCTGCAGGTATGGATGAGCCAGACTCTTGTTCAGAAACAGCCGCCCAAAGCACAACCTTCCAAAGTCTCCAAACCAAAGTCCAATTATCTGTGGCCCAGACAGGTGGCCCACCAGAAGCAAATGGCTTTCTCCAGTGGAAAGCTGGCCTAGTTGCCAGTAATCAAACCTGGAGTGTCATAGACCGGGGCCTTCAGCTGGTGCCCGTTTGGGACATCATCCTCTCCAACCACGGAAGTGATTTTAAGGATCCTTTTCAGGTGGCTAGCTTACTGAAGGATAGCTACACTGCTCTGACTGGTATCTCTGCCCAGATCCAGGATGGAGAAGACTTACTGAGTGTTGAAAAGGAGGCTAGGGTTTTCCTAGAGGATGTGAAATCTTGGGAGGTATCTGATCCTAAAAGCCAGCTTAAAAAACTGATAAATTTCATGCAAATGTTGAGTCAAAAAATAAAAAGTTATGACGCTTGGGTTAACATATGCCTCACAGACTGGGGTCTGCAGAATTTTCTGGTAAACACTGTTAACTTTTGCAAAAAGTCTTCCAACTATGTAACTAAGTTTATTAAATCTCAGTTGTGCAGCCTTTTGGATCCTCACATCTACAGAGTGAGTAACTTCCCTCAGGCTCATTCCATCATGCAGTGGGTCTTCCAGTCAGAGTCAGACCAGGAGCCTATGAACATCACCCATTTATCTGAACTAATTAAAATCTTAAAGGAAACCAAGAATGACCTCATGGAAGTGGAGGTGAAATCTGAGCCTGCCGAAAAAGTGGAGGAAGCTCAGAGAAAGGCCTCTTGTGAGGTCAGTTTGTCTCTTGGCTGCTTCTTGAATTACCTCCAAGAAACAGAGCAGCCAGACACACACCTCTTGCTACTTTGCATTGCAGCTGGTGCAGGGTATCATGTGGTACACAATACGTTTCAGTATCCTCTTGGGTTTCATGAGTTAGACTTCCTACTGGATACAATGCAAACTGCACAAGATAAATACCAGGAACTCAAAAATATTTGCACCTACAGAGCTCAGGCATTCCTCGTGCTCACAGGTCTTACAGCTACCAGTGGACTCACAGATGTTTCCCCGGAGGAGAAAATACAACGTTTGGTATTAATAAGCCATCACCTGGGTCAGTATTTATCAAAGGAAGTTGCACATGTCCTCTCCAAATCAGGAGCAGATCATGATTGGAAAAACTTAGAGAAAGACTTGAGATTGCTCATTGATGGTAATTATGAAGACACCATCTCCTCTTTGCAAATAGATGAGATAGGAAAAAACTTGCAAAGGAAGTTCCCTAAAAAGAAACAATCCGATGAACCCCATGATAATAGAAATACCAAATGGGAAGTCATAGAAGATACAGCCTTTCTGAGATTACTACAGAGTCTAGGATTAAAACATTACTACCCAAAAGGGATGAGCAGAGCTAACTTCCATCTGATCAACAAGACTTCTGTATACAACAGCAAACCCAGATCTGAAAGGGAGCTTCCCTTATATTTTTTTCAGAAGCTACAAGTGCTGGATTATGAGCTGAGATACCTAGTCTTCAAAAATGATGAAAACACACAGAATCAAGTCTATCCAAGTGCCTCAAATCAGGAAAATGAGACTTTTGATCCATATGAAGACATGCTTGAAGACAGGAATACTCCCACTAATCCTTCACCCTCTAATCCTAAGCCCCATATTCACCCTATGGATATTCAGATGGCAATTCTTCACTGTGCAGATAATTTTGCCAGACAGTATATTTTGTCCAAACTTTCCATGTGCCAGTTTGCACTCCCTCTTCTCATACCTAATCCCTGCAGTTCTCAAATTGAATTCTCTCTCTGGTCTCTCAGTCAAATTAGAAGGAGCTGGCAGGAAGCAAGGAAAACACCAAGAGAGGAGAAGATCAATTACAAGCATAAGCAGATGTGTAGAGTCTCTACCCCCATTGTGTCCTTTATAAGAGTTGGAAATGGCTTCTCTGCTTCCAAATCACAGATCATGAACTGTCTTCTCAGTAAACGTAAACATGATGTGTTTTTCCACCGACATTGCAGAGGGAGCACCAAAGACTGTCTCTTGATGGGGGGAGTGGTGGAAATCTGCTGGTTCTGCCCTGGGGGAGAAGATGAGGACAGATTTGACAACTGTGTGACCTTCACCAATCTCCATGGAGATGCAAAGGAACATAAGAAGCAACTCAATTTCTTGCAGGAGGTCTCTTCTCTCTTTGTTGTCCTTATGTCAACTTCTGATGACAATAAAGAAAACCGAAAAATTATTCGTGATCTGAGTCAGTCACAAAGACCTTTGATTTGTTTACTTGATAACAAAGAACAAACTGTAGCCAATAATTCTAATGAAAAAGTGATAATAGGAATCAGGAACCGAAATGAAGCAGAATTAACAGAAGAGCTAGTTACTACAATGAGATGTTTGCTGGAGCTCTCGGACACTGTTCTCAGCTTAGAGGAATGTGTAGCAATTGCTCACAAGCAAGGATTTCTTATTGACGAAGACCAGAAAGATTGCAAGGAAGCCAGAGAAAAGGCAGAGGTCCTAATAGCTCTACTGAAAGAAATGAATATATCGCAGATAAAGGAAAACTTACTACCCCTTCAGGGACACCTATGGCATCGTTGGTGTAAAAAGGACAAAGAACTCTATCATCTAAGAGAAAAAGGGAATCGAAGTATTGAACAACACAAGAGTGAGATTGAGACAGAAAAACAAAGAATACGGAGGGAACAGTTGACCAGAGCTTTTCCTCTCAATGACTTGATGCATTCTGTTCTTGAAATTCTCCAAAATCATTCAGAAACTCCACCCACACACTACTTTTTGCAATGGCTGAGTGTGTTTTTGGACAACCTGACTTCAGGACACTTGGAAAAACTAAATGAAAAGAAAAACAATTTGTGGTCACTGATACAAACAGAAAAGCAAAAGGCACCAAAGAGCCCTGACCTCCAACACTGGCAAAGAGAGATAGAAGCTATCTCCACAGAGATTAATAACTGTACCTTTGGAATTGAGCAAATTCTTAGAGAAGTTGGCCAGATCTATGAAGCTCTGGAAGAAGCGTCTCACACAAAACCTATGCCTTACCTCTCCCTTCCCCAGATCGCTGCAGATCTGATGATATCTGGTGTTCCCATTGAACTGATGGACGGGGATGCTTCATATGTGCCTCTAAAGTGGGTGGGAGCTGTTTTTGACAAGGTCTCTGAGAAACTTGGAAACAAACGGCTATTTGTTCTCTCTGTCCTTGGCCTACAGAGCTCAGGGAAGTCCACTCTGCTGAATGCACTTTTTGGGCTGCAGTTCACGGTCAGTGCTGGGAGGTGTACCCGGGGGGCCTACATGCAGCTCCTGAAGGTCGAAGAGACTTTCACAGAGGAACTGGGCTTTGACTTTGTGCTTGTTGTGGACACAGAAGGCCTTCGTGCCCCAGAACTCAGCAACAAATCCAATAATCGTGACAATGAGTTGGCAACCTTTGTCATTGGACTTGGAAACTTGACTCTGATCAATATTTTTGGGGAAAATCCATCAGAAATGCAAGATATCCTACAAATAGTGGTTCAAGCCTTTATGAGGATGAAACAAGTAAAAATCTCCCCAAGTTGCCTTTTTGTCCATCAGAATGTGGGGGAAGTTACAGCTAAAGATCAAACTATGGAAGGAAGGAGGCGGTTAGAGCAGAGACTAGATGAAATGGCCACAGCTGCAGCTGAGCAAGAACAGTGCTCAGATGTAACCCACTTTGGTGATATCATTAAATTTGATACCAATACTGATATCTTCTACTTTGCTCACCTCTGGGATGGCAATCCCCCAATGGCCCCTCCCAATCCTCGCTACAGCCACAATGTTCAGGATCTAAAAAGCAGAATTCTTATGGCTGCCAAACAGGAGTCGAGGGGAAGCATCATGAAGATCTCAGATGTGAAATTGCGAGTTCAAGATCTGTGGAGAGCCCTGCTGAGTGAGAACTTTATCTTCAGTTTCAGGAACACTCGAGAGGTCATGGCCATGAGCAAATTGGAAACTATGTATAACTCCTGGACCTGGAAGCTGAGGAGTTATGTGCTAGACTTGCAGAACCAGCTCATTAACCAGATTAAGAATGGGAAAATCCAGAGAGTCACAGCAAGCACTCTTGAGGCTCCAGTTACAGAAAAATATAAAGCCATCCAGCAAGAACTGGAAAAATATTTTAAAGAAGATCCAGATAGTGAAGTCATTATTCAGTGGAAAGCAAGTTTTGAAAATAAACTAATAAATCTTAAAGAGGCACTTATTTTTGAGAGCAAAAATAAAGCCGAGGGACATATAAGTTATAAAAAGAATCAAGAAATACTGGATAACAAAAAATCAGGTTATGAAAAGGAATTATTGGAAAGAAGCCGAGAATTGGCTTTAACTGTAAAGGACAAAGAATTGAGTGAGGAAGAGCTGCATAACAAATTCAATCAACTTTGGGGTAAATGGGTCTGTGATGTGTCCTCAACTGTCCCTCCCGGCACAGAGCCTAACATCGATGTGGATTCTGAAGACATCCTTTTGGACTATTTTAAACAGGAGACAGACATGGTGAATATACTGAAGAAAAAGTCTAGAAAGGAGTTTGAAATCAATTATGAAAAACATATCAAAATGTGCAGATGGTATGGTTTATTACCAAGGTACTTAGAAGTACATGATATAGAGTCCGTAAAGAGGACTACTGGCCACATTATTTCAAGATACACTAAAAATATTAAAAGCCTCCAGGGGCAACAATGTGATTATGACCCAAGTTATTTCCATGAAATCCTGAACTTAATAGAAGAGGAGGTGAAATCTGCACCCACTAAAGACAGATATACATTTACAAGTAAGTACAAAATTGACTTATCTTTGTCTTTATTCCAAAGAGCATCTGAGAATTTTAAGGAGATGCATATGGCATTCAAAAGAGCAAATGATCCTGTAAATTATTTGGAAAGCAAAAAAGATGATTTCCTCATGAGTTTTAAGATCTCTTGTCAAGGAGCAACCACAGTCACAGAATTTGTTGATTTTCTATGGCACAAACTCACTCCTGCTGTCTCCAACACGATTTGGCAAAAAATGGCCCCTAAAATTGCTGGGGACATGCGAGCTACCTGCCCAGCATTCAATGGAAACAGGGCTAACTTGGAGAAACACATTCTTGTCTCCCTGGCAGAAAATGAAAATTTTGATGATTACTGGGAGTACATTCATAATCCTGAATCATTTTTTAGGAATTACATTCAAAGACATATTGAAAGATATTGTTCAGAACAAAGGAATAATAAAATAAAGACTTTTTTAAAAATAAGTGTAGATGACATCAAGAATGCCATCCTCTCAGCTATTCATGAATCCACAGCAATAGCCAAAGATAAAAGCAGCACTGCGTCTGGGTGGTTGGATTTGTTCTGTGATCACTTGGGGAGTAACTTGAACTTTCCACGAAAAGACTTGGTAAGCATTGAACACCAGGAGATTAAAGATATTGAGTTTCTCAAAGAAGCCATGAGTCAAGCTTTGGATCCCGCAATGAACACAGTGGAACAGGAGTGTTTGAGTAAGACTGAAGAAGGAATGGTTTCTGACATTCAGAAAATGCTCTCTGAGCATCTCTGTGGCTGCTGGAAACAGTGTCCCTTCTGTGAAGCAATTTGTACAAACACAATCCCTAACCATGACGGAGACCACAGCGTTCCTTTCCACCGTCCTCAGGGTATCAATGGATGGAGATGGATTAACACAGACTACCTTATCATAGACTACTGTACTAGTTTGGTAGCAAGTGATTGTAATTTTATTTTGGATTGTGGTCTTAAAACCCCATATAAGACCTATCGACAGGCAGGAGGGGAATATGCCACATGGAGCATCACCCCAGACACATCCACCCAGACATATTGGAAATGGGTTGTCTGTCACTTCAGAAAGGAGCTAGAAGAAAAATATCAGAAAAAATTTACAGGTAGAGGTGAAATCCCTCATGCATGGACCAATATCACAAAGCAAAATGTGCTTGATGACTTGGAAAAGCAATAATACTCAATGCCCACAAAAGAGTACCAGTATCTAAACAACAGTCACAGTACCTGAACAATCCAAAAATACCTCTTCCTCACAATGAGAAACTTTATTTCCATTTTTCAAATGAAATGACTAAATATAAATCAATTAACATTTCAAGAATTTAAAATTTCCTGTTAAAAAGACTTTCTTTTTCTTTATCTCAATTCCTTCTGGTTGAAAAACAAATTGCTAAACTATATTAACATAGAATAAAATCAAATAATATCTATTTAAAATTCCTACTTCATATTTTAAGCTATTATGCAGAATGCTTTTTATTTTAAAATATATAATATTATATGCTATCTCAGAGAAAGTTGTTTTCATGGAGGGAAATCAAAATCATTATAGACAGCTATAAATTTCTATAGATTAACTATATGAACATTTCAAATGAATGTACAGTTCTTGGCTGAATGCTACAAATTGCTCTGAAATCTTGAGAAAAATATTGATGGGGAGATGATTCCCAAGCATAGTGATATTTAGACATATTGTGTTCTGGGAAATAATAACACAGACTTGACAGAGCCTGTATCAATTCAGGAAACATTATTAAGCAAATATATACAATAGAAATTAAATTATTGTTTTTCTCATGTAAGTAACACCTTCATCTTCTCTGGCACCTTGGCAGTCCCCTGTGCCACGCTTAAATAAAACATAAAGGTTCGTAAGAGCTTAGGTATTCAAAGCCTGGTATTTGTAAAAGCTTAAAAAGAACTGGCTTTTGGAACAAGGTGTATGAGCAGGTGAGAAGGGCCACTTTAATCATGGCTGTCAACAAGGGTCAGATTTCATTATGCCATTAATAATTTTAAAAACTATTCCTTTAAAAATAAAATAGCAAAGAATATATAGTTTTTAGATTCTGATTATCTCAATAAGATATTCTTTTATATACTAAAATGTAAGGAAATGCTTATCTCCAAAATAGGCACCTTTGTGACTTTTTGCACTGTATGAGTCATAGGATCATGATCAGAATACAAATGAAAAACTCTGATGGTAACGAAGAATCTGAGAGGGGAAAGAAATCACCAATCTGCACCCTGCAGCTTCTACAACAATGACTTATGCTAGATTCTCAAAGCTAATGACTTAAAGTAATCTTGATACAAAGAAAATGTCTTCATGTTGGACATTAAGAAGATTCAAGTCTTCCCTTTACAGGCACACTCTCTATCCCTCCATAGCCAGTGGAAACAGACAGTGAACAGCAGTCAAAAACTTGCATCTTCAGAGCTGGGAGACAGTGCTGATTCCGCTTTGAATCCCCAAAGAGCTTCAAGAATACTCTCAGTTTGAGGTCAAATGACCCATGTCGGCAAAATAAATCCTTGAACAGAAAAATTATAAAGGAAACAGGTGTCCTAGAGCAGTATAGTTTCCCTTTTGTTCTCTGGAAAATAGACTCAGTAAGAGTTGGAAGGACCTCCTCATATGATTATATTCAAATGGTGACAGAAACAGAACCCCTTGCATAGCATGGTCCATGGCTCTCACAAGACAGCACCCCCTGAAACTGCGATGTTCAATTAACATTTGCTGAATGCTTTTGTTATTTGTTTAATGAATCAAGAATGGCCTTTTAAGAGGTATCATGTCTCATATATTAACTTTGATTTTCAATCTAAAATTGTTGTCTATGAATAAATATCACCTTTGATAAATTCCTCAGACATTTAAGCAGTGTGATTATTAACTGAGATTTAGGCCAGAGCCTGTGCCTCTGAGGCAGAGTGGTCACCATATGTCTCCAATTCATGCCTGGGTCTCCATCCATCACCTCTCAAAACCTCTGGTCACACACACTTAAGGAGATGCCCACCTTGCCTCTGTTGTGTGTGGAACCACCTGGTCTTCGGGTAGAAAAATGTTAAGTGGTGCTGCCATCAAGGATTTCCCTGTAAGAATCAGCCATATACCTGACCCAGACCACTGTGATGGGGGCACAAGGTGGTGAGCAGGGCCTTTGTAAAAGCCCGGAAGCAAAAGTGAGCAGCCAGCTGGGCAGCAGCTGATGCCCCCGGACATGCCTGACCCCAGTCTGCAGCCCCTCTAACCTCTCCCTACAGCCTCCAGTGTTCACAGTAGATTGTCAATGTCCTCAAGCTAAACCCTGAGGAGATACAACAGAACTAGAAGCACCTATTCAAGGTAAATACTAAGTCTGTGGGCAGCTCTTTCACCTGCGGTTAAATGTGGTCCCAGCAAAGGTGCCCCTCCAGGAGGAGGTTTCAGTCTAGGCCCAAGAGGGCAGAGAGAGAGAGAAGAGGCCCAAAATGTGACCACTTGGCTCCCACCCCACTCTTCCCGTCACCTTCAATTTGTAGCTAAATGTCTTTTACACACACACACACACACACACACACACACACACACACACGAGATTCAGAGGCTGTGATGCTGTGCTGAAGAGATTAACAAAAAAAACTGACATGAAATAAATGGAAACAGGAAAGAGTAGGTACGAGTGGGTTTTCTGCCTTCAAAGAGGGATCAAGATTAAGGTGATTACAGTATCATTAGGTTGGGGTCCCTGAGGGAGAAGCCCTCAAAACCAATGTAGTAGGAGGAATGGAGTCAGTAGGAAGGAGAATCACAGGATCACCATGAGTAGGAGGCACTGGGTCCAGGTGTAGCTCACAGGACTAGAGGCGGTCAGACTTGCAGGTCAGTAGAGACAAGGTCAATGGATTGGGACTCTAAAAAGTCATTGAAAGTAGGGGACATGACAGGAATTGGGGTTACCACATCCATAGATTTGGAGGATTTCCAAGGTACGTTAAGCAAAAGATCCCAAGTGCAGTGGAAAAGAAGGAATCAGAAGGCCTTTAGATATGGGACAAGAAAAGTGATAGATTCTAAGACAAAATCAAACATCACGAATAAGATGTAAGTATCTTGCCCTGATAGGTTAGGCTCAGTGGATGGAGCATTGGCCTGGGGACGAGGGGTCCCAGGTTCAATTCCAGTCAAGGGCATGTGCCTTGGTTGCGGGCACATCCCCAGTAGGGGGTATGCAGGAGGCAGCTAATCGATGTTTCTCTCTCATTGATGTTTCTAACTCTCTATACCTCTCCCTTCCTGTCTGTAAAAAATCAATAAAATACATTTTTTTATAAAAAAACAATGTAAGTTTCTTAAAGGAAGATGAAAACTTGCACTGCAGTGTTTTTATTTTTTACCAAAACACCTTTATTTTCATCTTCAAATAACTGTTCTTTTTCTTTTCATGATAAACATGATTAATTTACAAAGATGGCCTATATATTGCCTCTTCAATGAGAAATTTCACTTCATATAATCCAGACATGGAACGGTGTGTTATTGTTTTTTTCTAGAGAGAGGAAGGGAGAGGGATCGAGGAATAGAAACATGGATAAGAGAGAACCATCATTAATCAGCTGCCTCCTGCACATCCCCTACTGGGAATTAAACCCAAAACCCTGGCATGTGCCCTGACCGGTAATCGAAAAGGCAACTTCTTGGCTCATGGGTCGATGCTTAATCACTGAGCCACCCTGGATGGGCTTGAAAGGTTTAAAAATATATATTTTGTTGGCATTGTAAGACAAAACAGAAACTAGCATAAATTAAGGGAATCCATTCAGATTCTTCTTCTCCAGGAACCAGTATTGTTATACTATTTCCATTCAGCAAAATCTGGTCTAATTTAGTAATCCTTCTTCCTTCTGACTTCATTAGAGGCAACAGCTGCAATGGGTTAGTGGTAGCCTTACAAAAGTGGTCTGCCTGCATTGAGAAGTTTTGAAGTAGATCTCTCTCTCTCTGTCTGTCTCCCAGAGGATAAAAATATGAGAAATTCCAGGGAATGTGTGTGTTATGGATTAAATGTTTGTGTCCCTACAATAATCAGCGAGAGATGAGTTCGGTAGGGCAGTGCTCTCATAATGGGATCAAGTGCCCTTGTAAGAAGAGACACCACAGATTCTTTCTCTCTCTCTCTCTCTCTCTCTCTCTCTCTCTCTCTCTCTCTTTCTCTCTCTCTCTTTCTTTTCTCTTTCCCTCTCTCCCCACATGCATAAACCAAGGGAAGATCATGAGAGCACACAGCAAGAAGGTAGCCATCTGCAAGCCAGGATGCAAGCCCTCACCAGGAACTGAATCAGCCAGCATCTTGAGCTTAGATGCTCAAAAACTATGGGAAATAAGTTTCTATTGTCTAAGACACACAGTCTCTGGTATAATGTTATGGCAGCCTGAGCTGATTACAACATGGTGTGTTTAAAGATGACCCCCTTAAGTTTGGTATGCTCTTCCATTGGACTATGTGGAAAGACATATGGAACATACCATTTTCCCCATTTCCTCAAAATTGCAATTCTCCTTAATCATTCTAGCCCTTCTCTAAGGTCTCAGAAAGCCATTCAACCATTTGAAGTAGTGCTGTGCTATGTAAGTGGACAAGGAGTGAAGGAAAGCTTGTATACTATCACTGACACTGTCATGATAATTACTAATCTGCTGTCTTTGCAGTAGTAGTAGTGCCTGAGAAACCTTGGGCATGTAATTTAATCTCTCTACTCAAGTGCCCTGTCTCTCATGCTATTGTTGGGGAAAATAAATGAATTGCTATATAGAAGCATTTAGTGCCATATACTGAGTAAGTATACTCTAAGTTATTATGTTATACTTCCTCTCCCAACTTCCTTATTCCTTTGCTTTTGAGTAACATTTCATTATAACCACACTGATAGGCTGAGATAGTCTCATCTGGGCTTCACTGGCAGGAATATTCAACAAGAACTTTTTGGCAAATCGCAGTTAAGAACAAAATAAATGTGATTTTAACTGTTAACGTAAAAAACCATTGAAACCTGTAAAGAATTTTTGTGAGTTTATTTGAGCCAAACTGTCGACATATGCCGGGAAGCAGAACCTCAATGAATTGAGATAGTGCTCCGGAGAATGGCAGGGTTACATCCGTATTTATACATGAAATTCATTGGTGACAGATTTAAGGAGGCGGGATTAAGCGAAGCAGGGGGAAACCTCTGTGATAGGATAGCAGGATCAATTAACATGATAATGAAGGAATTTGTAGTATTTGTCCTGGCGCCCAGAACATTTGGTTGTGCCCCAGGGGCTCCAGAAAAAAGGGAAGTTACAAGTTACCCAGACATTTCAAGGGTATGTTATCTTAGAGGCAAAAAGGCAAATGGGCTCAGTAAGGATCAAAGTTGATTTTGTCAGTGAAGATACTGGCCTAGGACATAACTGCCCACCATAACTGCTTTTAGTTCAAGTTTAATTTTAGACCATTCTTTGTGGTTACTTTAGGTCTCCGAGTCTGCAGAACTGCCATGCAGGCCTCTCCTGAGCTTGTCAGGTCAGCATGTGGCCCCTTTCGTCCACACATCCCCCTTTTGGTCATAAATCAATCCAAAGGATGCATTGATGACCAACCTTTTGGTTGGATAATGGAGTCCCACGGTGCTAGGAAGGCTCATTCCTAGGATGTCTTAGTGTCAGCATGTCTTGCTGAACAGGTGGACCACTGGGCATGGGGCAAGACCATAACCTTAGATGGCATTTAAGGTCGAATTATTATTATTTAAAAAAGGGCAGGTAAATGGGAGGCAGTCAGGTCCTATACGTCCTTGTTAAAAAGTATTCTGGATCATTTCTAATTTTGGAGCCATCATGATCTGAGTTTTTTTGCTGTTTGTCTTAAATTTTGCTTTTTTGCATTTAGTATAACATTTACATATCATGAACACAAAAATCATAAAGGTATTGATTACATCCCAGGGTTTGGAACGAGGAAACTGGTTTGCAAAAAAAACAGTTTACAGAAGCAGAATTTAAGCATGTTAATTATTGTCTTGGGTCTCGGGGTTACTGAATTGACAGAAATACCTCATTTTAGAGCCCTCGGGTCCTGAGACCACCGAATTGCCAGGAACTCATTATCTAGAGCCATCGAGGTAATTTAGAGTAAATGCGCTGTCCTGGTCTTGGGACCACTGAGTCAACTGGAATGTATCATCTGTGGCCACTAAAATAATTTAGGATAATTGTGCTGTCCTGTTTCCCAGGTACAGAAGAATGTGCTTCGATAACCAGTAAGATCACAATCAATGGGATAGTCACATTACAACCAATAAGGCATTCAATTGAATGGGATGATTTATACAATTTAGAAAATTAAAGTAATCTGTCCATTGTTAAACAAAGCAAATAGGTACCATACTTCATTTCCCACTGGTTTTATGTACATGAGTCAAATCATGGACTCATCTTTATTAATTAGGGGATTGTACTGTCTTCTAACTACAAGTAGTTTGATTGAATTAATTTTTTTAAATTGTCAGTTTGGCATATTTAATTTTTTTTTATTTATTTTATTTTTTATAGGGGTATTTTTTATTTTGTTTTTGCTCTCCTGTCCCCTTGTGCATCTAGCCCCCCTTGGCCCTGGACCTTCTCACTGGCTAGTAAAAATGTTTTTATAGTTACCAAGTGCCCTAGTGCCATGGTCCTCGTCAGTATTGTCCTCACTGAAGTCCAGTTTCCCTCCTGTAGGCGTCGAGCCTCCTCCTGGCCTGCATGGAGCCCAGGCTAGGGATCTCATAGGTGAGGCCGCTGGCTGCTGGGATCAAGGCCATTTTCTGGTGCAGGAGCTGGGAGTGGTGTAGCCAGGTCTGGATGCCGTCAGCAGGGCGACAGTGTATAGTCCTTTCCAAGTTGGGGTGAGTTCTTGGGTCGTGAACTTCTTTACCCACACCGAGTCCCCAGGCTGGAAAGGATGTACAGGGTCCGAGGTGGCACTGGCAGGGCGTCTCGAACTAGTTTATGGGTGGCTTGTAATTTCTGTAAGAGATCACGTCCAAGTAAGGGGTACAGGCATTCTGGCATGACTAGAAACTAATGAGTTACCGTGTTCTTTCTGAGGTCCACAGTCCTCTTTGACGTCCAAGGAAAAAGGCAGTTTGTCCGGTGGCTTCTAGAACTGGTGTCTTCTTAGATGGTACTGGTCCCATTGGCTCTGTCAAGATTGAATAGGCTGCTCCAGAATATAACAGGAAACTAATTGGGGGTCCTATTTATCCACAAATATTTTAAAATCTACCCTAGAATTTCAAAATTTCAACCCAACACAGAAATATCATAGAGCAAATCAAAGTCCCTACTAAACAAACAGAAATTTTAACTAGTTAGTTGGGCTGATTCCACCTCTGATAGAGAGCAAGCACCCTTTAGGAAAAGAACCCAGTGGCCACTTGGGGCATTTTGCCATTGGTCAGAGCATTCAGCTTTAAATTAAGCATTTTTTTTTTTAGACTTTCACATTTATATGAATAAATAATTATATCTAAGTAGACATACAAACATCAAATAGACATCCACACTTACACCCTTTCAGTGAATAAGTATTTTTACAGTCTTAGGATCTTGAGCAGAAAACAGGAAGACTGCCCAAGTCCCCTGATGGGGGCCTGACAAGAACAGATGTGAGGGCCTTTGGCTGGGGGGTATAAAGTCTCCATTCTTCCTATTTCGGCACTGCTAAGGGCAGGATTATTGGAGAGGTCTCTTCACCTAGGCAAGGCTGTGCTGAGCCATCTGGGGCAAAAGTGGTTTCTGCTTTCATTTTGGCTAAAAGGTCTCTGCCCATTAGAGGGACCGGGCAATCTGGCAAATACAGGAATTCATGAACCACCTGGTGGCCGCCTAACTGACATCGGCGGGGGCAGCAGAACAGTCTGCAGCTGTGGTACTGGTCGCTCCAATAATGGTGACTTCCTGTCCTGAGAGGGGAGCTACCTTCTGAGTAACTACCGAGTGCTCTGCCGCTGTATCAACCATAAAGTTCACAGTCTGGCCCCTGATTTTCATTTCGACCATCGGCTCATGGGGGCCCAGTTGGAAAGAGCCCAGCCTGTCCTAGTCAGAGTCAGCTGCTGCCAGTCTGAGGAGGTCTGCCTCAGGCGGCTCTGGCCAATAGCGGCTGGGTGGTTTGGATGGCCTTGCCAGCTTCTTCTGGCCTGCTCCTGCCCTGCCTGCCTCTTCACTTCTGCTACTAAACCTTACTCTGTCCCTTCTTACACACGCAGAACTGGACCCAAGGAGGCAAGGTTTGAGCAATTTTAAAATTCTTTAACATATATTTTAAGACAGTCAAGTTTGAGTTTGAGGAGGAGCTATTACCCATGTTGCAGGGAGGGACCGGGTTGCCTCCTCCAGAATAAAAGAACTAATCAAAATAAGGCTTATTTTCTAACTTTATTTGTCCGTGGGTGTGGACAACAAATGATACTAATCAGATTGACATAAACTATTTAACCTTTGTTTAGGGACATAGATGCAAATCACTTACTCCCAAGTGTCCTTGGTTTAGGGAAGATGGGATTTCTGCTCAGTTTCCCTATTCTACTTGTCCCAGCTTACTGGCCTATTATGTATTCAATTTTTTTTTTACATTTCTTATTTTTCTTATCACATACACAACCTTCACAAATTTCACACTTTCAAATTAGCCTTTAAACTTTCTTTTTATGTTTTTTAAAAATGCATAACCATGCTTTAGATCTTTTATTAAGTATTTTTTTTTACCTTCCTCCATCACACCAAAGCTGTATATTTCAGTTAGTTGGAACTCTGAGCCTTAATTAATTTTTAAGGTGACATGTAAGTAATTAACATTCCTCAGATTAGTAATACATTCATATTTTTTTAAAAGACATAAACAGAAATTTCACTAGCTAAACAATTTTAAACAACAAAGACATATACTTAAATAATAAAGACAGATAACATTCCCTATTAAAACTTTGAATCACCACGGCTAGCAATATCAGTTTGTGAGCATACAGGCCTTGTTGACGTGATCTTGGGATAGCTGTCTGCCTCTCTGTGGTCAGCGACTTCTTGTCCTCGAAAGGCCTCAGCTGTTTCTCGTCCTTGAAAATTCTCCTATCTCCATTGCAGATGGAGATGAGGGTCAGAGATGGGAGTAGATGTCCATTCACAGTCAGGTGCCTTTTTCAAATGAGAAATGTGAATCCAGAGCTAACTTCTTTAAGTTTAGCTGCATATGGGTTAGTTAGTAATACCTGGTAAGGTCCTCTCCAATGGGGTTGGAGAGTCTTTTATTTGGTGTCTTTTCCAACACACCAAATCTTCTGGTTTTAAGCCATGATCTTTGAAATCTTCGTCGCCTGGGAGTGCACTGTGAAATGAATCTGTTACCAATTTGTTAGTTTCTACAATGCAGAATGTCTGCTCTTTATTTTTCCTTATATTTGGGAAATAAAAGATTTAAAGGTCAACAATATTTTAAATAGTCATAAGAATAATTATCCTCAATTTATTCATTTAGTCTCAGTTGTTTTTGTTTATTCTGATTATTTGCCAGTGGTTTTTTTTTTTAATTTAGTTATTCCTTGAAGTTCAGAAATATGACCTGCTTACAAGCCTGCAATTTAGATTAAGTCAGAGTCCTTTTCATGGAATTTTCTAAACATATATAAAAACTTTGTTTTTAACATTCCAAGACAACAATTTTTGGTTAAACTGACATGGAAAATATAAAATTTGTATACCTTTAAATGAGGCACATGGCTTATTGCAAGCAGTGTATTCAGCATTGAAAATAATTCATAAACTCCCAAACTGTGAAAAGCAAATACCAGAGCATCACTGGCAGACACCCCTACGGGGATCCTGACTCTTGGCTGCCCAGTCCCTGATGGGACACAGGCTACCCTACCCCATTCAGAGTTTCCTGTTTGAACTTGGCTCTGAATCTCTGCAAGTTCTTCCTGATGCAGATGCCTTAACAACCCAGTGACCCCTTCCTTACTCCTGTCTGGAGCTCAGGTGCATGGTGTTTCCTGATTGGTTAATTCAAAGGGATGGGTTGGCCTTTGCTGTTTCAAGATGGCGGCCCCCAGGGGAGGGGCAAGCCATGTGGCCATCATGGCGACTGCCAAATTACACAGCCCAAAGTGGCTGTCTATACTGTTCTCTGCAATTAAATTTAAACTGGTTTTAAGAATTTTAGTTGAGATCACAGAGTTAATCCTCTTTTTAATCAGACCAATAAGCAGCATATTTTGAATTCCTAATTATTTCAGAGAAAGCCAAAATTATTTTCTCAAAAATTTCTACATTTTAGGCATCTAGCTACCACAATTACACAATTTTTCCCAATTTAATCCGAACCTTAAACTTTTAGCTGGCAAGTTAAATATTTAGCATTTTTTAATCAGTAACATTTTTAAGAATAAACTTTAAAAATATAAGACACAATCAACCAACAGATTCAATTCTATTCTCTAGATTTCATACGAGGCACACTCAGATCAATATTATGTATTATGTCACTTTAAAATACCTAGACATAAGTTTTTATTGTTTGATTCAGTAAACTCCAAGGTTCCAAGTTCCTAGCGGCTCTGGAAAACCACACCTGAGGCTGGCAAACAGGCCTGGCCCAGCCCTTGACTTTAAAAGGACCATTTTTCTCTGGGGAAAGTCAAGAAGCAAACTTGTAACTATATATTTCTTGAGATTCAAATCCAATTATTATTTTAAGGCATTTATTTTGGCAAATTTTTGTAACAGAGATAATTTTACTGAATTTTCTTTTGGAGGCTTGTTGCTAGAACAAGCCTGCATTGCTTCCCTGGGTAAAATTCGCCATTTTCTTTAGGAAAGAATCAGTCTTGGGTTTTATTCTGGACATTTATGAAGAGACTCCAGTTTAAAACTCTATCTAAATGTCCAAAAACAGGACAATTGCGCGCATTAGTTTTAAACCAGCTTTTTTCTTTACATGTGAACAGAAATACCAGACATATTTTTAAACTTTGTAAAACTTTTCAATTACGAGAAGGAGACTTTAAATTGGGGAAGTTTCAGCAAATGACTCAAATGGCGTATTTTTCCCAAAGTCATGATTAATAGAAAGACATTTTAAATTTTTTTCCTATTTCACTACAACAAAGACATAAAAACATCAAGGCGTACAGAACACACTAAAAGTTTACAGCAGAGAATGTCCAGCATTAGAAACTACCAAAGCAGTGTCTTTTGTCCTTGGTTTAGGAACTTCCTCTTTCTAGAATTTCAGTATATTCCCAATGGACTATTCAAAAAACAAACAATGGGCTAAAGGAAAAACAAGGTGTATATATTAATTAACTTCAGAATAGTTCTGAGACAGTCTCTAAAATTTTGTTAATTTCTATCTTATTAGAATAAATTTTTCCTATGCTTTTTTCTAGAAGCTTCTAATTTCCGAATTAAGATATGCTTCCTAAATTTCAGAGCCGGCATTTTCTAATTTCTGCATGCAAAATATTAACATAGGTATTTCAAATAAACTGCATTTTAGCCATTCCTCAGTTAATATTTTCTAATTAAATTTTTTTATTTCTGTAAAGTACTTGCAAGTAAAGGCTTCCTATCAGGAGTATTAAATGAGGGCTGGTGTCTGGGGAGCTTCTGGCCTTAGAGGCACAATTTCCCATGTTAATTTTTTATTATTATTGAATATCTGTAGTCTGAGCAAACTTTCTAGACATGTTATGCAGTGGGTCAAATGTGGCCTCAGTTTCTCTTCCGGCTGTCTAAAACCACAGGAAAGGTTTAGGGCCCGGGCAGACCAAGCCTTAAGGAGGCCCCCTAGATAAACCATTTATACAGCGAAGGTTTTCTTTTTTTGCTCAGACGCTCAGAAAGCCGTTCTAATCAAAAAGCCGAAATAAAACCCAGCCTCCCATTTTTTCCTCCAATCCTGCCTTACCCTGGGTTCCGCTGTGAACCCTTAACCTGGGGTTTTAGCAACCCTGGTTCCACCTCGAGGATTTTAAACAGCTCAAATAAAGTCCGACCTTCGACCAAAGGAAGGGAAGGTTCTGGATCCAAGAGAACACTCACCCACGTTCACCCAATGGGCGGAGAACCGGCGGGCTCAATGGGCCCTTTGCTGGATCCTAGCACCGAGTCAAAGTCCAAGGGATGGTCCTGGGTGAGCTTCTTTGGAATCCTGCCGCGACTACGCCAATTAATGTCAACGTAAAAAAACCATTGAAACCTGTAAAGAATTTTTGTGAGTTTATTTGAGCCAAACTGTCGACATATGCCGGGAAGCAGAACCTCAATGAATTGAGATAGTGCTCCGGAGAATGGCAGGGTTACATCCGTATTTATACATGAAATTCATTGGTGACAGATTTAAGGAGGTGGGATTAAGCGAAGCAGGGGGAAACCTCTGTGATAGGATAGCAGGATCAATTAACATGATAATGAAGGAATTTGTAGTATTTGTCCTGGCGCCCAGAACATTTGGTTGTGCCCCAGGGGCACCAGAAAAAAGGGAAGTTACAAGTTACCCAGACATTTCAAGGGTATGTTATCTTAGAGGCAAAAAGGCAAATGGGCTCAGTAAGGATCAAAGTTGATTTTGTCAGTGAAGATACTGGCCTAGGACATAACTGCCCACCATAACTGCTTTTAGTTCAAGTTTAATTTTAGACCATTCTTTGTGGTTACTTTAGGTCTCCGAGTCTGCAGAACTGCCATGCAGGCCTCTCCTGAGCTTGTCAGGTCAGCATGTGGCCCCTTTCGTCCACATAACTTATAGCTCAAAAATGCATCTCAAGATATTGAGGCCCTTGGTTCTTCATCAGTAGTTACAGCTATTTCAAACACTAGTTAATCAATCAAAGATATAGAGGTGACACTATCACAATTCTTTAGCAGTATGGAATAATATGTCTTAGGTTCCTCAGAAGCAGGTCTAAGACATAGATTCACAAGGAATTTATTAGAAAAGTTATTCCTGTAAACATTAAAAAGAGGAAGCAGCCAGAGAAGCATCGATCAGACCATCAAACCTAAGAGAGAAGGTAGGAGAGGGTCGGGGTAAAGGGGAGACATCAACGAAAGGACTTGTGTGCTTGCATATAAGCCGGCCAATGGATACAGTGGGATGAGGGCATCAGTGTGGGGGGAAGTGATGAGGGGGGCAATGGGGCGATAAGGACACATATGTAATACCTTAATCAATAAAAAAGTTAAAAAAATAAAAAGAGGAAGCAAGAAGGCAAAGGTAATTTAAAGTGAGGGAATAAGTTAGTAGATATAAGTCAAGTTTTGTAAGTTAGGGCAAGCCAGCTTGCAGTTGTGGTGAAGAATACAAATTTGAAAGTTAGACTACTTGGTTTTGCATAGAGCTTCCACCATTTACCTGCTGTATGACTCCAGAGGTTACTTAGTCTCTCTCTCCTTCATATTTTTTCTCTATAAAATGATGACACCTCATAAAAGTGTAGCAATTACTTGAGATAATCATATATATATATATGGCATAAAGTATGTGTTCTAATATGTTAGAGAGTGCTAGGAGTAACATCAACAGCAGAAGAAAAAGTCTTATTAATAGAAGAAATTCTAATAATTATTAACATTACCATTGCTACTCTATTGAAAGGTAGTTATGCCTGTACCACATTCTCAACTGTAAACTCTTGAAGAAGAGGGTCCAAGTCTTGTTCATCTCTATATACAAGTATCCAGAATGGTATTTACCCAGTGTAGGTGATGAATAATGGTTATGGAATGCAATTAACAGGACAGGTTTACTAGATATTGGAGGTGGAAGTGGTGATAGTTGAAAAGAAAAAAAAAGAATCAAAGCTGGTTCTGATATTTCAAATAGATAATGCAGCTGATGTTTGCTGGAAGCCGATCCACCCTGGCTACTTGAGGCAGTCCCTGCAGGGATGTTTCAAGGGACCTTGTAATGGAGATGAGAAATGCCCTAGCCTTTGGAATGGAATGGATGGGACTAAGATCAAATAGGATAAATGCAGATGTAAGAGAACAATAGGGGAAGGAACTTGGCTAGGAGAGGAGAGGTTGTTTCCCCAGGTGAGGATTTTTATCAGTAAACCCTTTAACTGAGTGTCAGAGGGGTGGTTGGTCGCTTTGATCTTTGCTTGGAGTGACCTCCTTCAGTTACTTCCTTGTAGCTTGGTGGAACAATAGAGTAACCTTTGAATGGAGTTGGGAAGCCCCCTGGCCTTTTGTATAGAATGGATAGGATTGGGACCAAATAGTATATAAACAGATGTTAGATGACAATAAAGAGAGGTACCTGGCTAGGAAGAACCTGGCTATGATGATCACCTGAACACTGCCTCCGTGTCATTCCTTCTCCGCCGATTCCGTCCACACCTTGGGGAACCCCTGGACCCGCTGGGGCTGGACCCCAGCAGATGTTAACTAAATAGAAGTTATCAATGGCCTCTACTTTACTAAATCCATTTTTTTTCTTCTCAATCATCTTGCTTGTCCTATCAGAATCATGTTATCACTCTCTACTCCCTGAAAGACTTTCTTCACTTGGATTTGAGAGTAGTAAATTCTTGCTTTACTTCCTATATCACTCTGCTTTACTGGTCCTTCCTCTTCTATTAGAACTCCCACTCAATGCTAGCATACTTCAAGGGCTCAAGTAGTAACAGGCAGCCTGGACCCATTTTGTATCCAGTTTCACTACTAGTATCATTTTACCACTCTCTCCTCCCTGACACACTTTCTTCACTTGGAGTTGAGAATATTGCACTCTTGCTTTTCCTCCTACTCCCGTAGATTCTTCCTCTTCTATTAGAACTCTCAATGCTATCATCCTCCAAAGGCCCAATCTTTGGACTTCCTTCTATATCTAGATTCTCTCTCTTAATGTGTCTTCAGTCCCCATGGCATTAAATAGCACCTACATATTGATCCCTAATACGTATGTCTCACCCACACCTCTGTCCAATTATCAAACACATTCCTACTTAACACCTCCACTTGGATGTCTTAAATCTTCAAGCTTGACATGCTCAAAACTGGATTCTAAACATACCGTTACCCAAAGCCTGCTCTACTGACAGCCTTCCTCATCTAAGGTAAAAGTAAATGCACTGTTTCAATTCATTGTTTGCTCTTATGGAGTTACTGGAGGCTCAGCGTGCGAAATTGGCGCAAGACCCAGACCCACCATGCATGAGTAGCTCAGTGCGAGAGGAGCCAGGAGCCTCACCTCACCACACAGGCCACAAGCCCTGCCCTGCCGCTGAGAGCAGTGAGTGAGCTAGGGGTAGGGACTGAGAGGTGCTCCATGCACCTACCGGTGACCGATTGTTTGGTTATTATGGCATCACCACTTCCACCTCCAATATTATGAATAATAATAATAATAATAATAATAGGCCTTTTATTATATAGACTAGAGGCCCAGTGCACAAAACTTTCCCTCAGCCCGGCCTGTGCCCTCTCACAGTCTGGGACCCCTCGGGAGATGTCCACCTGCTGGCTTAGGCCCGCTCCCTGGGGGATTGGGCCTAAACTGGCAGTCACACATCCCTCTGGCAGCCCGGGAGCCCTCAGGGGATGTCCACTTGCCAGCGGGGAGCAGGCCTAAGCTGCAGTCGGACATCCTTAGCACTGCTGAGGAGGAGGGAGAGGATCCCACCACCACCACTGTACTGGCAGCCATCAGCCTGGCTTGTGGCTGAGCAGAGCTCCCCTTGTGGGAGCGTACTGACCACCAGGGGGCAGCTCCTGCATTGAGCTTCTGCCCTTTGTGGTCAGTGTGTGTCATAGTGACCAGTTATTCCCATTTGTTCTGCTATGAGGGTCAATTTCCATATTACTCTTTTATTATATAGGATAGAGGCCTCGTGCATGGGTGGGGGCCGGCTGGTGTGCCCTGAATGGTGTCATGGATCAGGGTGGGGGTCCCACTAGGGTGCCTGGCCAGCCTGGGTGAGGGGCTAAGGGCCATTTTCAGACTGGCAACACCAACTTCAGGGTGGGGGTCCCTGCTGGGGTGCCTGGCCAGCCTGGGTGAGGGGCTGAGGGATTTTTGTAGGCTGGCCACAGCCCCTTCAGGGTGAGAGTTCCCACTGGGGTGCCTGGCGAGCCTGTGTGAGGGGCTGATGGCTGTTTGCAGGCTAGCCACAGCCCCCAGCCACCCAAGCTCCCAGTGGAGGCTGGCTGGAAGCAGGTATCTGGGATTTATTTATCTTCTGTAATTGAAACTTTGTTGCCTTGAGCGGAGGCTACAGCCAGCCAGGGCAGGCGGGAAGCTTGACTTGCTCCATTTCCCCGGGCAGCCAAGCCTCCTGCTTGGTCCAGCTCCCTGGTTTCTGGATGCCATCTTGGTTGGGTTAAGTTGCATATAGTCGCTCTGATTGGTTGGTGGGCGTGGCTTGTGAGTATAGTGGAGGTATGGTGAATTTGCATGTTTCCCTTTTATTAGATAAGACTAGAGGCCCAGTGCACAAAAATTTGTGCACTGGCCGGGGGGAAGGGGGTGTCCCTCAGTCCCACTTGTGCCCTCTCACAGTCAGGGACCCCTCGGGAGATAATGACCTGCTGGCTTAGGCCCGCTTCCGGGTGGCAGAGGGCAGGCCCAATCCCTAAGTGCAGCCCCTAGTTGGGCTCATAGCAGGGCCAATTGGGGAGTTGGGGCACTGCCCCCTGTCATGCACAGAGCAGGGCGGATCGGGAGGTTGTGATGCCACCCCCAGTCACTCTCAAGGTAGGGCCGATTGAGGGGTTGGGGCACCGCCCCCTGTCACACTCAAGGCAGGGTCGATGGGGAGGTTGCGGCACCACCCCCTGTCATGCACAGAGCAGGGCCGATCAGGGGGGTTGGGGCTCCGTACCCTGTCATGCACAGAGCACGGCCCGTCAGGGGGTTGGGAAGCTCCCCCCATCACACACAGAGCAGGGTGGATCAGGGGGTTGGGGAGCTTCCCCCTGTCACCCACAAAGCAGGGTCAATCAGAGGTTTGGGGTGTCGCTGCTATCACACTCACGGCAGGGCCGATGGGGAGGTTGCGGCTCTATCCCGTCACACACAGAGCAGGGACAATCAGGGGGTTGGGGAGCTCCCCCCTATCAGGCACAGAGCAGGGCCAATCAGAGGGTTGGGGCACCTTCCACCCTCATGAACAGAGCAGGGGAGATAGAGAGGTTGTGGCCCCGGCCCTGTCACACATAGAACCACAGGGCGATCAGGGGATTTGGGCGCTGCCCCCTGTCACGCTGCTCCAGGGTCCAGGAGGCCTCGCAGCTCAGCTGATCCCAGGCCGGGAGGTCTCGCGGCTCCACTTGACACCGATGCAGTGAGGCCTCACGGTTCTGCTGATCCCGGTGCCAGGAGGCCTCGCGGCTCCGCTGATCCCAGGTTCAGAAGGCCTTGCAGCTCCGCTAATCCCGGGTTCGGGAGGCCTCGTGGCTTCGCTAATCCTGGGTTCGGGAGGCCTCTCGGCTCTGCTGATCCTGGTGCTGGGAGGCATATTACCCTTTTACTATATAGGATAGAGTCCTGGTGCACGGTTGGGGGCCTGCTGGTTTGCCCTGAAGGGTGTCCTGGATCAGGGTGGGGGTCCCGCTTGGGTGCCTGGCCAGCCTGGATGAGGGGATGATGGCTGTTTGCAGCTGGTCACACCTCCTTCAGGGTGGGAGTCCCCACTGGGGTGCCTGGCCAGTCTGGGTGAGGGGCTGAAGGCCGTTTTCAGGCTGGTGGGTGACTGAAGCTCCAAACCTCTCCTTTTTTCTTTCTTTTTTTTTTATTCTGGGATTTATTTACCTTCTATAGCTGTCACTGGAGCTGAGAGCCAGCTTTAGCTCTGAGGCCGGCTCCAGCTTGAGGCCTCGGCTGCTGAAAGCAGGTATCTGGGTTTGTTTGGGTTCTATAATTGTAACACTGTTTCGGTCCTGCTCGCTCCAGCTCTGATGGCTGAAAGCAGGTTTCTGGAGTTTTGTTTAGCTTCTATATTTGCAACAATGTTTCTTAGAGAGCAAGCTCAGAGGCCGGCAAGGCAGGCGGGGAACCTTGGCTTCCTCCATCACTGGAGCAAGCAAGCCTCCTGTTCACGTCAGCTGCCTGGCAGCCAGCCGCCATCTTGGTTGGCAGTTAATTTGCATATTGCCCTGATTAGCCAATGGGAACGGTAGCGAAGTTACAGTTAATTACCATGTTTCTCTTTTATTAGATACTAGTAGCCCAGTGCACAAAATTCATGCACTGGTGTAGGGGGGAAGGGGCCCCTCAGTCTGGCCTTCACTCTCTCCAATCTGAGACCCCTCAGGGAATGTCTGGCTGCCTGTTTGTGCCCACACTTTTAACAGATAACAGCTCCATTGTTGTTTCTTTCTTATGCTTAAAACCATTGGAATTAGTAGGTATTCAAAGTGTGTATACATTTTGGGGGGACACCCTGTATATCTCTAGTCAGTGGTGAAATAAACCAACAGCCGATTTGGAACCCCCAGACGGGGAACCTCCCTCACTCCCCACATGTCTCCCCACTTCACTTTCCACCTTCGTGGGCAGCAGGAGAATCAATGTTTTCTCTCATTAATTCGGAAAAGCACGTCCTGTCACCCACTGCCCGGCAGGAGTGAGCTAGGCCCCAAGCAAGTGAGGCTCAGTCAGGGCAGCCTTCGCTCATGGGTGCTGGCACCCAAAGTGCACATTCCTCCTCTACAGTCGCCCCGACTATCCCAATGTTTCACTGAGAGGACGAAATTCCTCTCCACCTCTGGGTTCTTGATCTTGAACACTGACTGAAGGCACCTCAGCGAGGGCTGCCCGTGCCCACCAGGTGTGTCTATCTGCACCTGCTCCCACCTCAGCACCTGCATTAACCCCCTAGAGGTGATCTCGTAGCTGCACTGGCCTCCGTGGGAACAGGGCATCACCACTCTGCCCTCTCACTGTCATCTCGCAGGCACCCACCCTCAGCACCCAGAACACCCAGACACTCTCCAAAGGATGTGAGCGCATCAGAGGGGATGTGTGCACATCCTGTGGGGGTTTTAGGCATGCCGGGTTGATGGAAGTGCAGCAGAGAGGCTGGGGGACTTGTGCACGCCTTGGTTTGCAACTGTTGTAGGCGCGGGAGGGTGACTGTGCTGGGGGATGTTCGCACGCCAGGGGGGGATGTGCACACCAGAGGCCTCTGGCTTTGCAGATCCGCAAACCCCCGTGGTGCGGCCAGGTGGGTGTCAGTCTGGCCCGCCATGGTGGCTGTCCCTGCGATCCTGCACCTTCTGGGCCAGGAGGCGGATCTTGAACAGCCACTCCTGGGTGCTGATGGCCTGCAGGCACTACTTCAGCTCAGCCTGCAGGCTCCGCTTGGCGCGCTCACAACTGTCACCACCGCCATGTGGGGAGTACAGGCCGCCCTCCACCGGCCTTCCTCCCCTGTCCAGAGGCTCTCTGCGCTGCTCACCTGCCCAGAGTGACTGGGGCTGGGCAGAAGCCAGGCGTCCTGCCCTGCCCAACCCCTGCTGATCTGCCCCTGTGCGAGCTGCCGCCCCACCGGAAAGGGTCACGGATCCAGGTCCCGGGACCGCGGACAGCCTCAAGCGCTGCCCCCCGCCCAGCAGATCACAAATCCGGGTCCCGGGACCTTGATCAGACTCAAGCGCTGCCCCCCACCTGGGAGGGTCATAGATCCGGGTCCCACACTGCCGACATCTTCACGCGCTGTCCTCAACCTGGCAGGGTGACAGATCTCGGTACTGGACCTCGGATAGCACTGCTCTCTGCCTCCCACTGCTCGTATACAA
>NW_005871704.1:133840-151883 GCF_000147115.1 Myotis lucifugus | reverse complement strand
CACGGATCCAGGTCCCGGGACCGCGGACAGCCTCAAGTGCTGCCCCCCGCCCAGCAGGTTCACAAATCCGGGTCCCGGGACCACAGAAAGTGTCAAGCGCTGCCCCCCTCCTCCCCCGCCAGGTCACGGATCCAGGTCCCAGGACCACGGACAGCCTCAAGTGCTGCCCCCTGCCTGTCAGGTCATGGATCCGGGTCCCAGACAGCGAACAGCCTCAAGCGCTGCCGCCCTGCCCACCAGGTAATGGATCTGGGTCCCAGACCGCGGACAGCTTCAGGCACTGCCCCCTGCACAGCAGGGTCACAGTTCCGGGTCCCAGACCGCGACAGCCTCAAGCACTATCCCCCGCCTGGCAGGGTCACAGATCCAGGTCCTGGGACAGCAGACAGCCTCCCACACTGCCCCCTGCCCAGCAGGGTCATAGATCCGGGTCCCGGACTGCGGACAGCCTCAAGCACTGGCCCCCGCCCGGCAGGGTCCCGGGACCGCGGACAGCCTTGCCCACTGCCGCCCACCTTCAGTATGCAAATTAGCTGCCATCTTGTTGCTTCAGGGTGGGGGTCCCCCACTGGGGTGCCTGGCCAGTCTGGATGAGGGGATGATGGCTGTTTGCAGCTGGTCACACCCCCTTCAGGGTGGGGGTCCCCACTAAGGTGCCTGGCCAGTCTGGGTGAGGGGCTGAGGGCCGTTTTCAGGCTGGCGGGCAACTGAAGCTCCCAACCTCTCCTTTTTTTCTTTTTTCTTTTATTCTGGGATTTATTTACCTTCTATGGCTGTCACCTGAGCTGAGAGCTGGCTTTAGTTCTGAGGCTCGGCTCCAGCTCTGAAACCTTGGCTGCTGAAAGCAGGTATCTGGGTTTTTTGGGTTCTATAATTGAAACACTGTTGTGGTCCTGCTGGCTAAAGCCCTGCTGGCTGAAAGCAGGTTTCTGGAGTTTGTTTAGCTTCTATACTTGCAACATTGTTTCTTAGAGTGCAAGCTCAGAGGCCGGCAAGGCAGGCGGGGAACCTTGGCTTCCTCCATCACTGGAGCAAGCAAGCCTCCTGTTTGCTTCAGTGCCTGGCTGCCGGCCGCCATCTTGGTTGGCAGTTAATTTGCATAAGGATATGCTGATTAGCCAATGGGAAGGGTGTCCGGGTTATGGTCAAGTTACATGTTTCTCTTTTATTAGATAGGAGGATTGGTCTCCTCTTAAATCACAGGTGAGGAACGTTGGACCTGAGAGACCCATGAACTGTTTAAGGCCTGAGAAATCATTTGGTATGGCCCTGCCAAGGCATTTGGGGTGAGTTAATGAAATGTTTGATCAAATATAGTAGGCTAATTTTTAAGTTGATAGTTTTGTATGGCCCACTAATGATGTTATAAATATCCAAATGGCAATTGGCAGAAAAAGATTCCCCACCCCTGTGAGACTTAATGCTTACCATCAAAATCTCCATTATTTTCAATAGCACCCTTAGGCTTGAACTCCCCCACACTGTTTCAGATAAAGTCAGTTCCTTTGGGGTAGATCTTCAGGGCTCTCTATTATTATAAACTTCCTTTTTTTCCTGGAAAATAACTGAGCCAGTGCTATAGGCACTGGGGGATAGCAGTAGCCTCTAGCCTTCTTGGCTTGCCTTTCTGAGCATGGAACCTCTGCCCTACAAGGGAGCCAAGGCAAGGACAATGAGGTCCCAGTGTTTCCATCCTGCCATTGCTGTGGTAGGATTTCCACCCCAAGAAGTAGGAATGGGAGGAAGAATGAGTCCCAGCCTCTCTGCAACACTCTCCTGCAATTTAGCCTCTGCAACGCAGAGCTGGTAGGGATGAGTGACTCTGGCTGCCTGACCCTCCCATAAAGTTACCTTATCCCTTGTCCGGGAGCTGAGGGGAAAGAAAGCTGGAACATAAGACTGGATATGCACGAATCCATTGTCTTGGGGACACATTCTCAGGATATGAGATTAAATGCATTGTCTAGAACAGGGGTCCTCAAACTTTTTAAACAGGGGGCCAGTTCACTGTCCCTCAGACCGTTGGAGGGCCGGAGTATAGTTTTAAAAAAAAACTATGAACAAATTCCTATGCACACTGCACATATCTTATTTTGAAGTAAAAAAACAAAACAGGAACAAATACAATATTTGTATGTGCATGTGGCCCATGGGCCGTAGTTTGAGGACCCCTGGTCTAGAACCTCAGATTGGAAAAGTTCACTAAGGAAGCTCACTAAAAGTAGGGAGGCTCATAGAAGCTTAGCGAGATCAAAATCCCACACAGAATAAAAAATAAATACCTGAGTTTTTGGAATAAAAGAAAAAATAAAAGGTGGTAGTGTGATGGGCATGCTGGAATGGCTAAATGGTATAAGGCCAGAAGACCCACACACAAAGGAAACAACATTCACTGAGGCATTAGGAATGTTCATTGCTGGCTCTTGGTCATTAACACTTATGGAGATGATGGAGCTCAAAAGTAACAGAAATCATATGCAAGCACTTAACCACTAGAAACCAGGAGGTTGCAATTACCCTAACAAGAGAAACAGGTGGGCAACCAGGAGTCCACTACCCACAGGTAGTTGTGACGATGGTTAATAGAACATGGCCTTGATAAAGATTGCTATCATCTAAATGGATTTGAACAATGGGATTGTAAGAATAAAGAAACAGTGTGTCCTGCCTTGGCCCACATGGCTCAGTTGGTTGAGCGTTGCCCTATGTGCCAAAAGGTCAATTGTTTGATTCTAGGTCAGGACATATACCCAGGTTTCAGTTTTGATCCCAGGTCAAAGTGGGTGCAGGAGGCAACCAATAAATATTCCTCTCTCTCTCTCTCTCTCTCTCTCTCTCTCTCTCTCTCTCCCCCATTCTCTCCATCTCTCTCCAAAATCAATAAAAACATATTTTTCAAAAAGAAGGTGAAAAAAGGAAAGAAGGGCTGCATAAGATTCCTACACCTGTTGGAAAAGAGAAGAATTTTTTTGAGAGGTGAGAGAATGTAGGCCTTCCAGAAGTGACCAGCAGGCAGGAAAGTAAGCAGTGGTCCTCACCCAGTTGAGAGCAGTGGATAGGATCATGAGACAAGGCTGTCAGATGGGTCACTCAGTAGTAAGCAATAATTAGAAAAAAAACCTGGAGGGTTAAAAAAGATACGTAAAACTGATGAGCAGAACAAAAATAAATTTGTTTCTGCAAGGCCTTCAGGGTGAGGATAAGAAGGGTGGGGTCAAATAAGAAAAGCTAGGCCTTGCAAATGGCCTTTCTTGCCTCAGCACATAGTTTTTCTGGTCTCTGGAGTCACAATGAAACTGGAAATCTTAATGTAGGTTTTACAAATACAGATTGGTAGCCTCACAACCAAATACTGATCTTCGTAATATCATCACAGACCCTGTCAACCATAAATTTTCTTTGCTCTTCCCCTGCCTCCCAACCGAACTATAGTTATCCATCTTATGGCCTTCCATCTTATTTCTGAGGCCCTACTTCAATCATCTGAATTTCCTCTGGAGTTACATGGAACTTGTAGGCCCTTATCTAACCACCAGATGGCAGTAAAGAACCTTATGAGAACAATTTTGTGGGAGACTGTCCTATGCATGATAGGAAAAGGCCATCTATATTTTTTCCAGCAGATGAAACAATTTATTTTACCATTGTCTTTAAAACCACAAAGACACTATGTTCTTCATATAAAAACATTAGTACATATATTTTCTAGATAATGATTATATAGACCTTCTCGGAAAAAAATGTACCCCATTATATGGTTTCAGTGAAGGTGCTTAGAAAGAACTCACATCTAGACTGATTCCTAAAACATACCATTTCACCACTGCATCTTTTGGTTCAAAGTATAGATTATTATCATCATATATATTATAGTGTTCTTACACATTTGATAATACACACATAGAATGGAGGTTCATTGGTTTATCAGACTTTTCTGCAGGTTCATCAGCAGGTTGAGCAGGCTGTACCTTTCTCTGTGGCCTTTCTTCAAGGCCTTCCAGGAATGGAGACACATTATCATCATCATTATAAATAATAAACTCCAAGTTTTTACCAACAATTCCAATGGAAACATTCTTCATAGTTAGGTCCTGTTCTGTAGGAAGTGTCTCTCTTAAAGCATGCAGATTATGCTTAACCAGTTCATTCAAATTGCATTCCATAAAGTCAGACATGTCTGTCCTGTGAGTATGAGCTAATTGAGAATGAGCTCCAATGGAAATAGCTCTTCAGTCAAAAACAGTTAGCAGAGAGACAGGTTTGAAAATATGAGGGCCCATATCATCATAACCAGGAATAAACAGCCCAACACCATACGGTCTTTGGCCATATCTTTGTGTTGGTATCTGGGTCTTGCTTCCAATTATAGATACAAGAGGAGACACAGGAAGAGGTCTGTCAAATACAAATCTGGAATCCAAACACTCCTGGAGCATAAAGTTACATAACAGTCTAGCACCAGCAGGAAGTTCCACAATTGAGATACCAATATATCAACATGGAGAATTTTTTCTGGTGAGCTGCAAGTTTTGAGTGTGCTTTCTTCAGTGTGACCAACACTGCATGGGTTTTTTTTTTTTTTTATTTCAGACCAACTGTGGCTACACCCTGATTGACAGCTTCATTGTGTATTCAATTTGATGAATCCTGCCCTGAGGAGTCCAAACACTGACAATGTCACACTGGTTGCAAAACAGGGTTCCAACATGGGCCTTGCTGTTGCCACCTGCAGACTTGCCCATCAGTGAGCACTGCCTAAACTACCTCTGGGCCAACCATGTCAAACTCAAAGGCTAACACAGGCCAAATAAAGGAGGCATGCGGTCCACCGGCAGTGAGTTTGACATACTTGCTGTAGGCCATCTACAGGAACGTCTGTGCAATCAGATTTTGATGGAATTTTTCAAATCTTTGTTGTTGTTGTTGTTTTATTTTTTATTGAACTTACTAGAAGCCCCGTGCACAAAAATGTGTGTGCACTGGCAGGGTGGTGGTGGGGGGAGGGCGGGGGGAGGAATCCCTCAGCCCAACCTGTGCCCTCTCACAGTCTGGGACCTCTCAAGAGATAACCACTTGCTGGCTTAGGCCCGCTCCCCTGGTGGCAGATGGCACGCTGGATCCAGAGCTGGGTTGGGCGGCTGCTCAGATCGTGCTGCCGCCTGCCCCTCCCCATAGGGCAGGCCCCCGGATCCCTTGCTGGGGTAGGCGGAGGCTCGGGATCGCGCTGAGGTCCCTGTGGATTGTTCAGGCTGCGAAAGCATAGTTTTTTTTTTCTTGGTTTTGTTTTTACTTCTTGAAATTGAAATGTGTTAAAAATATTTTTTTAAAAGAATAGCTCAAGCACCCAGTGAGGCGTTAAAGACTGGGGTGCTTGCTTGTGTTGTCCGAGTCTAAGCTCACGGCGCTGGAGTGCCCCAGGGAGATGGGACCCCGGACCGGCTCTGTCTCCTTTCCACAAAGCGCATGCACAGCTGCTGCCCGGTGCCCTGCTGTCCTCTTTCACTTTTCATCCCGTACTTGCTGGTCACTCCTGGTCTCTGTCCGCCTCTAGCCAATGTGGAGGAGCGTGTTTCTTCCTGAGGAGTCGTCCTGGTCCTGGCCCTGGGCCTGGGCCTGCACTTCCTTAGGCCCACCCCCAATCCCCATGCCAGACCTGCCTCACAGCAGAGTCTCCGCCCTCCCCTGTGCTCCCTGTCTTCCTGATGCTCCTTTTCGCTTTCAGAGCCTCCTGTCTTGCTGTGTCCCATGCCCTTTCGCTCTTCTGTGGAGATACCCAGATCATTCTTTCCTTTGGGTACTTCCGAGGCTTTCTTCTGAGCTGTTTTTCTGATTTTGGACCAGGGAGCCAGGCCTCCTGTACCCGCAAGCTGCTGCGCTTCCTCTAAAATCATTTCTCCCTTAGGCCCCAGCCCCTCAAACCCCCCTGGAAAGCACTGGTCGCTTCCTGTGCCTATGCGCTTCCTGCCTCCCGAATTTCAGGTAAATGGAGTCAGACAGCCGGGGCCTTTGCACCTGCTGCTTCCCTCAGCTCCCTGTTCGTCCTCACCACCCGCAGTGTGTCAGCCCTGCGCTCCTCTTGGCTGTCACCCACTCCCTGTGGGGACATAGTTCTGGGGTCAACACATATTTTCTTCTTTGTTGTTTGTTTTAAAATAATTTCTCTAATGTATTGGTGCCTAGTTCCAATAAGCATAAGCCTGATGCTCGAGTAGGCAGGTTCGGGTCTCCTGGCTGTGCACCTGGGGCTTGCAGCTCCGGTGTCACTTCTGAGGAGCTGCCTGTGCCCAGGGCTCCTACCCCAGTGGAGGGGAGGAGGCTGCCAGCCTCTCCCTGTCGTTGGGGGGGGGTGGCGGGCAGCTCGAGATCGCCCTGCCACCCACCCCACCCCACACATGACAGGCCCGGATCCCACGCTGGGACGGCTGGGGAACACGCTGCTGCCCTCCCCTCCTGCCCCTACCGCCCTGCCACACACATGGCAGGTCAGGATCTCGGGCTGAGGCGGCCAGCCCCAGGCTGGGCAGCGCAGCAGGATCTGCCTGCAGTATGCAAATTTAGCCGCCACCTTTGTTGGCAGTTAATTTGCATATCACGCTGATTAGCCAATGGGAGGCATAGCAAAGGCATGGTCAATTACCCTGTTTGTCTATTATTAGATAGGATTGGGGTACAGGTTTCAAGTGTACAACTCAGTAAAACATCACCTGCACACTGCATGATGTGCCCATGGCTTTTAATAATATTTACTCATTGAAAAAACTTTTAATGTGGAAAAACATACAAAAGGAAATTAAAAACACAAAATCCCACCCCTCAGATAAACTTCTGTGAACAATTTAATGACAATACTTCCAGGCATATGGACACATACTTAAATATGTGTAATAGTGCACATATAATAATGTATAGTATACAGACTGTCCAATAATCTTCTTTCCGTTCATAATTTCCTAAGGACATCTTTTGAGATAAACAATATTGGTCTATTTTAATAATTTTAATGCCTGAATAATATACATTTATTTGTACTTAAACGGATCTCTACCAGGTGGCAACCAGGTTCCTAAATGTTCACTATTATAAATTACATTGCAATTAACATCTTTGAACATATATCTTTGCGCAGGCTGAAATTGACACTGTTTCACACTCAACATTTCTGTGCATCTAGAATTTTTCCAGGACCCAGAGCTTTACAAAGTGAATTAGACACAGATCTTGTTCCCGAGATGTACACAGGCTGGTAGGAAAAATGAACACATGACAAAATAAAATATGGTAAGTGGCATGGAAATTCAAGGTAGACTGTTAGCCAAAGATGAAGAGAACATAACTGATTGGGGGTCAGGGATGGCTTCACAGACATAGGCTTCAGAAGAATCAGTAGAAAAGTAAGTCTCTGCTTTTTTTTCAAATGGTTATTTTATAACAACCATTTATTTAAATGCCTATTTCCCCTGCACCCTGTGTGGAGGTGAAGGCCAGCCTTTCCTTCTTCATATGCCCTGTATTTATCATAGGGCCTCATATGTACTGAATCTTCAGTAAAGGGTTGCTGAATGGAGATATTTATTGTAAACCTTCCTGTCATGAGAGCATTCTCCTGAAAGGAGAGAGGGAGAATCACATAAGAACAAATAAGCTATGGATACAAGTTTAAATTCCCTCTCAACTTTCCACACTCAAAGACAGACAAGGAAATAGGGATGGGAAAAAGAGAGAGGAAGAGAGAAAAGGTAAATTAATATCAACTTCTCTGGTCCTTTCTTCCCTCTTCTGAAAAGTTCACCCAAGAAGAAATCTAAATGACCTTGCAGAAGGGCACAGTAAAAATCAGATGATATAGAGAAAAGTTTTACTCTCCTTATTTAGTCTAGAATGTAATATACTCCCCCCCCCGCCCCCCACCCGCCATTCATGGTCAGCAGGAGAAAAAAATTAAAGTCTCAATCGAGTTTAAACTTAATTCAATCTGACAATTTAAACATACTTTTAGAAAGTGTGTTGTTTCTATTGGAAAAAATAATGCTTAATCACTCAGAAGGCCTTTCCTTGAGAAAGGCTTTTCCTGTTGTGGTGGCTGCCACCTGCTGGTCTCTAGCATTCTCCTTCATATACCTAATTGCTAAACATTCTGCAGGATATCACTGCTGAATTGACTAGTTATTGCACAACCCCTAAGTTTACTGCCACATCCTCCATTCTGGAAATTGGCCCAGCAATCCACACTACTTGATGGTTGAGTCAACTCACTCTGCTATGGTAGGCCTATGGCAGCCCACTGGTTTTTGTTGTTGTTGTTAATCCTCACCTAAGTTATTTTTCCCATTGATTTCTTCAGAGAGAATGGAAGGGATTGAGGGAGGGGAATTAAGGAAAGAGAAAGAGAGAGAGAGACAACAATGTGAGAGAGACACATCAATTGGTTGCCTTCTGCACTCACCCCCAACCAGAGCCTGGGATCAAATCTGCAACCCAAGTACACACCTTTCACCGAAAATCGAACCCATGACTCTTCAGGGCACAAGCTGATTCTCTAACTGTGGAAAACTTATATAGGGTTGAGCCTCGGACTGACCTGCTGGCAAAGTCACAAACAAGTCCCAGCTTAGAGGGCTCAGTCCTCTAAGCATAATTAGGCTTGACCTTATAACACTCCCCAGATCTTACCTGGGAAGCTAATGGGCTGAGGGAAGTGCAGGGAGTGTAAACATGATCAAAACAGGTGAAACTCACAAGAACTGTAACTATGGTAACCACTGCATTGTTTACCTCAGACTATAAAAGGTCGGTTCGGACTGAGCACGGGTGGAAGTCCTTCCTCTTGAGTTGGACTTACCCGCCTGGTCCCCCAATATTTCCAAATTATCTCTTGTCTTTTCTATTTCATTTGTGTGTGGCTCCTCTTCCAGATATTGAACCCTGAACCACGCAGGACGTGGCGGGAAACATTTACGACATCTAACCACTTAGCAACACCGGCCAGGGCCCAATGTGTTTCAATTGAGCACCCATAGCACACAAACACTCAGGGCATCTTTGAAGAGTTAAACCCCAGAGCCTCCCTCTACCTGACCTTGATTCACTATATTTCTGTGACTGAGTCCTCACCTTGAAATATAGCCAAATCCATTTTGGATAACAAAAACTAATTATTACCTCAACCTTATTTTTATAATATGTTTTCATTGACTTCACAGAGGAGAAGGGAGAAGGAGAGATAGAAACATCATTGACCCAAGAGTATCATTGATAGGCTGCCTCTGCACACTCCCAACTGCAGATCGAGCTGATAACCTGGGCATGTGCCCTGACTGGGAATGTAACCATGACCTCCTGGTTCTTGAGTCAATGCTCAACCACTGAGCCACATCAGCCAGGCCGGCCTTATTTCTTTAGACATTTCCTTTATTTTTTAAAAATCTTTATTGTTGAAAGTATTACATGGTTCCTCCTTTGTTCCTCTTCCAACCTGCTCCCCTGCCCCAGGCCCTCACCACCCCATTGTCTGTGTCCACAGGTTATGTGTATATCCACTCAAGTTCATTGGTTGATCTCTTCCCACCCACTCTCCCCTGCTTTACCTCTGAGGTTCAACAGTACACATTTCCTTTATAAAGAATTTTAATCTTCTGTTGACAAATAAATGCATTTCATGGACCAAGGAAAACCCCTAACCATGCCATCTTCATCCACATCCTCATCCCCAACTTTGGTGCAGTCTGATCACTACAAAGACTGTGCTCTTTCCACTTCCCTCCAGTCCTTTAGCCTGAAAGTTAGTAGGTTTGAGGATTAGCGGGAAAGAAACTGGAAGAAAACTGCCTGGTCACAGCACATCATATTGGTCTGGAATCCTCACAGAAACATCCTTATGTACTTATATAAAAACCCTGGGTGGTGTTCATCATGACCAGAACCACCACGACCAAGTGGAAGGAAGTCAGTCCTGCAGGGATTGTCTTGGCAACTGCTGCACCCCTCCCCCCCAGCTGTTTCCTGGAGCTGTTTCCTGTAAGGGCAGGGTTTGAAGCAAGAACCCGCTGTGGGAGCATGAAGGCATTATCTTTATAAAGTGTGCCTCGCCAGCACAGCCAAGGGTAAACCTGAGTGGGTGCTGCTGAAAGGCTTAGAAAAGACAGACAAGAGAATGAAAGCCGGGTCTCGGTGGGACGCTGCTTCTCTGAGAGACAGCGACCACGCCCACAGCCATGCCTTTATTTTATAGCAGATGCTAGGAGGCAAAGTAAGGGCGTGACCAAGATGTTTACATTCTCCTGGGTTTCAATCCTACTCAACTACATGCACCTGAACTCTACCAACCCTACATCACTCAGGCACATGGGGCCACGTGTTCGGACCATAGGTTCAAGCTTACAACTACAGCTGTTGGCTATAATTGTGCTGGGAAGGCCCTGCCCTCCAAGCTGGGACTTGCACGTGCCCTCTCATCAGTCCAAGGCTTGAACCTGTCCAAAACACTGTAGTGGCTCCCCACAATAAAGTTTTAATTCTGTTTCTTTGTTACTAATGTTGTGGCCCCACCCCAAAACAAAGAAACAATTTCTGGAGGATGGAGGCCCAGGAATCAGGATTTTAAAAAGATTCCCAGGTGACTCTAATGTGCAGCCAAGGTTGAGAAACACTGCTATAGATAATATTAAAAATATATCTAAACGTGTAATTCTTTGTCCAAAAAAAGAGCATGCTCAAAAATTAAATGCAAATTTGGATATACTTGATGGAGATTTTCACACATATTTGAGTGATGATTCCATTGATTCCACAGATGATGCTGAAAAAAAAAAATTGCCCATCGAATTTCTTAATAGTATTACTGCTTCAGGAATGCTGTGTCTTAAATTAAAATTGAAAGTGGGTGCAATCATCATGCTATTGAGAAATCTCAATGGTAAATGGGATCTTTGTAATGGTACCAGATTTATTATTAAAAGATTACGACCTAACATTATCAAAGCAGAAGTATTAACAGGATCTGCAGAGGGAGAGGCTGTTCTGATTCCAAGAATTAATTTGTCCCCATCTGACACTCACCTCCCATTTAAATTGATTCAATGACACTTTCCCGTGATGCCAGCATTTGTGATGACTATTAATAAATCACAAGGACAAACTCTAGAAAAGTAGGCATATTCCTACCTGAACCTGTTTTTGCACATGGTCAGTTATATGTTGCTTTCTCTCGAGTTTGAAGAGCATGTGATGTTACAGTTAAAGTTCTAAGTACTTCATCACAAGGGAAATTAGTCAAGCACTCTGAAGGTGTTTTTTACTCTTTTTTAAAAAACAATATATTTTATTGATTTTTTACAGAGAGGAAGGGAGAGGGATAGAGAGTCAGAAACATCGATGAGAGAGAAACATCGATCAGCTGCCTCTTGTACACTCCCTACTGGGGATGTGCCCACAACCAAGATACATGCCCTTGACCGGAATCGAACCTGGGACCCTTGAGTCTGCAGGCTGATGCTCTATCCACTGAGCCAAACCGGCTAGGGCTGTTTTTTACTCTTAATGTGGTGTACAGGGAGATATTAGAATAAGTTTAATCACTTTATCAGTCATTGTTTGCATCACTGTTGTTTTTATATCATGTTTTAGTTGTTTTCATATCATGTTTTTGTCATTTTATACCATGCCTCTGTTGTTATATCCTTTTGTTACTGTTTATTTATTAATAAATTTCTATATTATTTTCATATACATTTCACTAATTTCCTTTCATCTCTCACACTTCCATTATAGAGAAAGGGCAAATAGCAATATTAACACCTAAAGTACCAGGGAGTGCAATCACGCTCCTCCTGTCTTTTGTCAAAAGTGCTGGGAGTGCGATCGCGCTCCTCCTGCAGTGTCACTATTAGATGCTAGTAGTTCACTCTTTATTGACAGATGGCACCTAAGTGCAGATTACTTATGATGCCGAATGTTTGTAGTTCTAACTACATATGTAACTTCATTTACTTGTGATTCATAATTTTTTTCCTAAACTGCTGTAAAATCAGCAAAAATGCCTTGGCAATTTTAGCATTGTTCCTACGATATTGGTTGGTACTCAAAGGGTTAAAATATCTCTGCTAATTAATTCCCTTCTTAAAAAAAATATATTTTATTGATTTTATACAGAGAGGAAGGGAGAGGAATTGAGAGTTAGAAACATCGATGAGAGAGAAACATCGATCAGCTGCCTCCTGCACACTCCCCATTGGGGATGTGCCCGCAACCAAGGAATGCCCCTGACCGAAATCAAACCTGGGACCCTTGAGTCTGCAGGCCAATGCTCTATCTACTGAGCCAAACTGATTAGGGCAATTAATTCCCTTTTAATGTGCACAAATTTCATGCACCGGGCTACTAGTTTATTTATAAAATCCATTCATCATAATTAATAATCAGACCATTCACTTAATACACATCCAAAGAGCACCTATTATGTGCAATATACCCTGACAGGTACAATGTGAAACCCACTGTTAGAGTCCTATTGCTGCTGGGAAAATTTACTACAGACTTGGTAGTTTAAAACAACAGATTATGATATTACATTTCTGAAAGTGTAAAGCCCAATACTGGGTCTTATGGGGCTAAACACAAATTATTCTCAGGGCTATATTCCTTCTGGATGCTCTAGGTCAGTGGTTCTCAACCTTGGCTGCAAAAATAGAATCACCTTGGAATCTTTTTAAAATCCTGATTTCTAGGCCTCATCCTCTGGAAATTCTGTTTCTTTGTTACTAATGTTGTGGCCCCACCCCATAACAAAGAAACAGAATTTCCAGAGGATGAGGCCCAGAAATCAGGATTTTAAAAAGATTCACAGGTGATTCTAATGTGCAGCCAAGGTTGAGAACCACTACTCTAGGGGAAAGAAAATTTGCCTTTTCCTCCCAAAGGAGAGAATAAACAATTGTAAGTAAAAGTGAAATCATCAAGGGACACACAAACAAACAAAAAAGAAATCAAATTTATATTTTTTACTAACCGATAGTGAAATGTTTAGAAAAACAAAATAGAACATAGCACTAGGTTAGAGGTGAAGGAGAGGGAGAAGAGAAGGGATACATGAGTCAGTCCTCCTCGGACTTTGAAAGACCATATAATCTCAGTAGCAGGCAGGTCACCTCACTAATGATACTAGGAAATGAAATGGAGAGGGAAGAGAACGTCACATGAAGAATGCAAGCCATGATGCAAATAGCTAGTCATCATTTCCAGAGGGAAACATCACCATAAGAGTTATGCTGACATCTATCCAAACTCCATGTCCCTCTACAGCCTTGGTCTATCTCAACTTCATTTGCATATAGATCAGTAACTTCTTTTACGAAATTCAACTGTTTACAAGGTTTCTTGTTTCCGTTTGGGGTATGTTTGATTTATTGTTATCTTCAATGTCCTAGTCCTGATTCTAATTATACAAAATTCATTTTAACTGAGTGTAATATGATCACAATTCCATATGATACCAGAGGCAGCTCTCTCTCTGTCTAGTCCTTTCCAGAAAATTCTATCAATAAAGGTTTCAAGACCTTGACCAGAGGGTTTAAAAAGTATCAAGATTAAGCCAAGGAGAAAACCAAGATGATGGCATAGGTAAACACCTGAAATTGCTGCCTCACACAACCACTTCAAAAATACAACTAAAAGACAAAACGGACGTCATCCAGAACCACAGGAAGGCTGGATGAGTGGAAATTCTACAACTAGAAGGAAAAAGAAAAGCAGACTGAGACTCAGAGGAGGTGTGGAAGTAAAGTGCAGAGGTACGGAGGCACACACGGAAAGGGCTGGCAACTGAGGACACAGTTGTCTTTTTTAATCGGGAGGGAGTCTCAAGCTCCTGACTGCTCTGAACTCCAGTTCCAGGTGAGTCTCTGGGGACCCCGACTCATATGGGGAGAAACTGGACTGTCTGGCATTGGGCGGAACTCGAGGGCGGCTTTCTCTCAGAGGTGCTTGCAGCAATTACCGCAGGACATTGAGAAGCGGGGCCTCTTAGGGTAGGACTGAGGAGCAGCCATAGCTGTTTGCTCCACCCTGTTGATTCCCTGAGACCCCTCCCTACCCAAGCTGTGCACAGAGGCTTTTGCATATGAAAGGCATGGCCCTTTGCAATCTGAAAATTACCTTACAAACTGCAGCTAGGTCAGAGAGACCCAGAACTTCCAAAAGAAGGCCCAAGGCCCCACAGCAGCTTTCATTGCTTCACAGCTGGGCCTCATCTGGGCACCTCCAAACCCCAAACAAAGAAGAGGAATCTGCATATCTCTCCATAGCTCCTGCTGGGTAGCCTCAGGCAGAGGATAAATTAGCACCTCCTTAGAGATCCAAGAGCCAGTGTACCCAGTGGTCAGAGTGGGACCATCCAGATTGCAACTCCTCAGATCCATAAGGGACACACTCAGGGGGCAGACTCAGTGAGCACCAAAGCCCCACTGAAGCAGATCTTGACCCAGAAGGGTGTCTCCAACACAGAAGTTCTCCCACTGTAGACACAGCTGATTCTCACAGCCATAGTCCTGGAGGTCAATTCCTCCCAGTGATACCTACAACAATCAAGGCATAACTACAACAAGACTGTACACAAAGCCCACAAAGAGGTGCACCAAGAGTGTCCACCTCAGGTAATTGGGGTGGCTGAGCTGCTGGGCCCTATAGGACACCTAGCACAGAAAGCCACTCTATCAACACAGGGAAGGAGCCAAAATGTGGAGACAAAGAAACAGGTCACAAATGACAGAAATGGAGGAAAACAAACTACTGGATATAGAGTTCAAAACCACACTTTTAAGGTTTTTCAAGAATTTTCTAGAAACTGCCAATAAATTTAGTAAGACACTCAATAAGTCTATGAGACTGCCCATAAATTTAGAGAGACCCTCAAGAAATCTAGTGAGACCCTCGAGTATATGAAAAAGGACCAAATAGAAATTAAGCATACACTGACTGAAATAAATAATATTATACAGAGTTCCAACAGCAGGCTAGAGGATCACAAGAATCAAGTCAAAGATTTGAAATACAAAGAAGCAAAAAACACCCAACCGGAAAAGCAAAATGAAAAAAGAATCCAAAAATACAAAGACAGTGTAAGGAGCCTCTGGGACAACTTCAAGCGCACCAACATCCAAATTATGGGGGTGCCAGAAGAAGAGAGAGAACAAGATATTGAAAACCCATTTGAAGAAATAATGACAGAAAACGTCCCCTACCTGGTGAAAGAAATAGACTTACAATTCCAGGAAGCGCATAGAGCCCCAAACAAAAGGAATCCAAAGAGGACCACACCAAGACACATCATAATTAAAATGCCAAGACTGCCTGGCCCAGTGGCTCAATTGGTTGAGCATTGTCCTGAAAACAAAAATTCCAAGAGCAAAAGACAGAGACAATCTTAAAAGCAGCAAGAGAAAAAAGTCAGTTACCTACAAGGGAGTACCCATACTCCTGTAAGATGATTTCTCAACAGAAACTATGCAGGCCAGAAGGGAGTGGCAAGAAATATTCAAAGTGATGAATAGCAAGAACCTACAACCAAGATTACTTTACCCAGCAAAGCTATCATTCAGAATTGAAGGTCAGATAAAGAGCTTCACAGATAAGAAAAAGCTAAAGGAGTTCATCACCACCCAACCAGTATTATATGAAATGCTGAAAGGTATCCTTTAAGAAGAGGAAGAAGAAGAAAAAGGTAAAGATACAAATTATGAACAACAACTACACATCTATCAACAAGTGAATCTAAAAATCAAGTGAATAGATAATCTGATGAACAGAATAAACTGGTGAATATAATACAATCAGGGCCGAAACCGGTTTTGCTCAGTGGATAGAGCATCGGCCTGCGGACTGAAGGGTCCCGGGTTCGATTCCAGTCAAGGATATGTACCTTGGTTTCGGGCATATCCCCGGTGGGAGATGTGCAGGAGGCAGCTGTTCGATGTTTCTCTCTCATCGATGTTTCTAACTCTCTATCTCTCTCCCTTCCTCTCTGTAAAAAATCAATAAAATATATTTAAAGAAAAAATAGAATCAGGGACATAGAAAGGGAGTGGACTGACTATTCTTTGGGGGGAAAGGGGTGTGGGGGATGCAGGAAGAGACTGGACAAAAATCGTACACCTATGGATGAGGACAGTGCGGGGGTGCGGGGTAAGGGCAGAGGGTGGGGTGGGAACCGGGTGGAGGGGAGCTATGAAGGGAAAAAAGAGGAACAACTGTAATAATCTGAACAATAAAGATTTAATTTAAAAAAAGATTAAGCCAAATCCTCTACTTCTAGACCTTCATGATTCTAAGGATAGAACCAAAAGTTGGCTTCAGGTCCAACTGACAATTGCTTCCCTGACTAAACACTTGCTGAGCTGCCTGTACTGGCTCCCAGGACTTTGCTTCATGGAAGCTTCAGTAGAATAGGATGCAGTAATTAAACCTAAAGGAAAAAGTTTCTTTCTCTACTTACAGCACCTCTGACAGCAAACACGTGTGTTTTCCACTCCAGGCAATTCTCAATTCTCTGTGACACCAGCTGAATGTCCTACAATTCAATTCTAACACTAACTACCTGGAGTTAGGCCTACTCTGCAGGTCAGGGGCTTAATCCTCTGCTGCAAAAGCCAATTGCCCATCCCAAGTTGTCACCTGCACTTCGAACCAACCAGTTATATATGTGAGGTTCTCAGGATCCTCTCCTCAAGTTGATAATTTGCTAAAACAGCAGGGAAGTGCTTTACTTACTCTTGCTAGTTTATACAAAGGATACAATTCAAGAACAGCCACATGGAAGAGCTGTATAGGGCAAGGTATGTAGGAAGGGCCTCAGAGCTTTCATGCCCGCTCAGAGCATGCTGAAGTACCCAGCACCCCAATGTGTTCATCAACCCAGAAACTCTCCAAAACCTGCTGCTTAGGGTTTTTGTGGAAGCATGATTGATAAAATCATTGGTCATTGGTGATTATGTGAATCTCCAATTTTCCATTGAAAGAAGGTGCAGGGGCGTGCTGACAGCTCCAACCCTCTAATCCAGTGGTTCTCAACCTGTGGGTCGCGATCCCTTTGGGGGTCAAACGACCCTTTCACAGGGGTTGCCTAAGACCATCCTGCATATCAGATATTTACATTACAATTCATAACAGTAGCAACATTACAGTTATGAAGTAGCAACGAAAATAATTTTATGGTTGCGTCACAACATGAGGAACTGTATTTAAAGGGCCAGGAGGTTGAGAACCACTGCCACATGGCTAGTTCCTCTGGTAGCCAGCCCTCATCCTCCAAGACTTACCTCATTAGCATAATCGCAGGTATAGTAGAAATGGACATTTTATGAAAAACAAAAATGCTCCGTTGTCCCTATCACTATGGAAATTCCAAGGGATTCAGAAGTTCTATGCCAGGAACCAGGATTTAAGACAAATAAATATTGTTTATTTTATTACAACATCACACAGGGTTCTCTGCAGTACTGTGGCCAGGTCCAACTCCTTTCTCCCAGCAGAAGCAATGAAATTCTATGTACAGCATTTTCCTACAGGCTGGGGTCTTTCTTCTTCAGATGCCTCCCAGACATTGCTTGGGACCACTTTCCTCACCTGGGCCAGAACTACAGTCAATACCAACACCTCCTCAGAGGCTCAACCTAAACTCTCATCAGGGTTACTCCAGGTGTTGACTCACCCAGAATAATCGGATCCATTGGAATGCCTTTCCTGGGGGCTCAGGTGGACATTCAGAGCCACTGGGTACCAAGAGTCAGGAGGTAGATGAAGTCCACCCAGATGCAAGCATAATGAGGCGAATCATCTGTAAAAAATGTGAAAGTAGCAATAAAACTAACTAAAAGTCAATCTGATTCTTATCTGTTTTAGTAATACAAGAACCTTCATACAAAAGTCTTCTGTTGGTTTAAGTTCTAAACAATTACTGTGGTTAGTGTTGAGTAACCTATATATGCAAGCTTAAATGATCACTTTTTAAAACATAATCCACTAAAAAATATTTCATTCTACATGGAAACTACTT
>NW_005871704.1:129937-131550 GCF_000147115.1 Myotis lucifugus | reverse complement strand
AGGTAGAGGGGAGCTATGGGGGGGGGGGGGGGGAGAGGAACAACTGTAATAATCTGAACAATAAAGATTTAATTATTTTTTGAAAAAGAAAACTGGTACATCTACACAATGGAATACTACGCTGCTATAAAAAAGAAGGAATTCTCACCATTTGCAAAAGCATGGATGGAACTGGGGAGCATTATGCTAAGCAAAATAAGCCAGTCAGAGAAAGATAAATATCACATGATCTCAACTATTTGTAGAATATAATGAGCAGCATAAACGGATAAACAAAAATAGATACAGAGACAAAGAAGCATCAAACAGACTCTCAAACTTCAATGGGAAGGCAAGGGAAGTTTGGGGGATGGTAAGAGATCAACCAAAGGACTTGTATGCATGCATATAAGCATAATCAATAGACACAGACACTAGGGGGGTGAAGGCATGTGCTGGGGCTGTGAGCATGAGGGAGTCCAATGGGAGGAAAAGGAATCATATGCAATACCTTAATCAATAAAATAAAAAAAGATAAAAGTAGTGTTTCATATAAGTATGGATAAGATATTGTTCAACAAATGTGGCTGGGGAAAATGTCATATCATTCAAATAAATATTTGTTAGATTATTACCATATTAGAGGCCCGGTGCACAAAAATTTGTGCACTCGAGGTGGGGGGTCCTTTAGTCCGGCCTGTGCCCTCTCGCAGTCTGAGACCCCTCTGGGGATGACCACCTGCTGGCTTAGACCCACTGCCTGGGAATTGGGCCTAAGCTGGCAGTCAGACATCCCTCTGGCTGCCTGGGAGCCCTGGGGGGGATGTCCACTTGCCAGTGGGGAGCAGGCCTAAGATGCAATCTGACATCCCTAGTGCTTCTGAGGAGGCGGGGGAGGCTCCCACCACCACTACTATACTGGCAGCCATCAGCCTGTCTTGTGGCTGAGCAGAGCTCCCCCTGTGGGAGCACACTGACCACCAGGGGGCATCTCCTGCATTGAGCGTCTGATCCCTGGTGGTCAGTGTGTGTCACACTGACCAGTCATTCCCAGTTGTTCTGCTTTTAGGGTCAATTTTCATATTACCATTTTATTATATAGGATAGAGGCCTGGTGCATGGGTGGGGGCCATCTGGTTTGCCCTGAAGGGTGTCCCGGATCAAGGTGGGGATCCCGCTGGGGTGCCCGGCCAGTCTGGGTGAGGGGCTGATGGCTGTTTGCAGGCTCGCCATAGCCCCTTCAGGGTAGGGGTCCTCCCTGGGATGCCTGGCCAGTCTGGGATAGGGGCTGATGGCTGTTTGCAGGATGGCCAAGCTGCCCAGGGGGGACCCTCACCCCATGAGGGTGTGGCCATCCTGGGTGAGGGACTGATGGCTGTTTGCAGGCTGGCCACGGCCCCCAGCCACCCAAGCTCCCAGTGGAGGCTGGCTGGAAGCAGTATCTGGGATTTATTTATCTTCTATAATTGAAACTTTGTTGCCTTGAGCAGAGGCCACAGCCAGACAGGGCAGGCAGGAAGCTTGGCTTCCTCCATTGCCAGGGCTGCTGGAAGCCGGTCCATCCTTGCTGCTTGACACAGTCGCTGCAGGAAAGAAACATCTGCACAGCATATGTTTCAGGGGACCTGGCGTAT
>NW_005871704.1:116586-129837 GCF_000147115.1 Myotis lucifugus | reverse complement strand
AGAAGGTTGTTTCCCCAGGTAGGGATTTTTCCCTGAAGTTAGGGAGTGGAGGAGAACCTCTTAACTAAATGCCAGGCAGGTAGTTAATCACTTTAACTATGAACAATCACCCTTAAGCTACATGATCTTTACTCCCCGGAATGGAGATAAGAAACGCCCTAACCTTTGCAATAGAAATTGACAGGATTAAAATCAACTGGTATAAATACAGATGTAACAAGACAGTAAACACCAGAACTTGGCCAGAACTTGGCTGGAGCTCCTAACCAGAACTTGGTTGGAGAACCTGGTTAGAGGTCCTGACTAGGCTGCTGATCAACTGAAGGCTGTCTCCTTGTCATTCCTTCTTCGCCGACTCTGTCCACACATTTGGGGATCCCTGGACCCGCTGGGGTTGGACCCCAGCACAGGGTGACCAAGCCTCCTGCTTGGTCCAGCTCTGAGGCTGCTGGCCGCCATCTTGTTTGGGTTAATCTGCATATAGTTGCTCTGATTGGCTGGTGGGCATGGCTTGGGGCGTAGCAGAGGTGCAGTCGATTTGCATGTTTCGCTTTTAATGATTAGATACTTTACATAAAGTAAAATTCTAAAAGTAAAAAAATACCATAAAAAATACCATAGAAGTGCAAAATGTTTTGAATATTTTATAATCTTTCAGTGAAAAAGCCCTTATAATAAAACCAAAGTCAGACAAAATTAAAGAAAGTACTGAAAAATCCAATTACATAAAAATTTAAAGCATTTATGCCCTGTCTGTTAAAGCTGAAGGGTCATGGTCAGAGGCACATATGTGGGTTGCAGGTTCCATCCCCAGCCCTAGTCAAGCACATGTGGGAGGCAACCAATTGAAGTATCTCTTTCACATCCATGCTTCTCTCTCTCTCTTCCTCTTCCTCTCTCTCTCTCTCTCCTCGCTCTCTTTCTCTCCCTCCCTCCTTTCCACTTGCTCTATAAATCAATGGAAAAAATATCCTCAGGTGAGTATTCTTAAAAAGTTAAAACATGTATGTAACAAAAACTAAACAAACTGTAAGGAAATGCTTATCAAGAGGCACCCTTGAGACTTTTCACACTATATAAACTATAGGATTATGATCAGAATAAAAATGAAAAACACTCTAAAATCAACCAAGATTGTGAAAGGGGAAATAAATCACCATTCTGAAAACAACACCTTCTGAAACAAAGGCTTACATAGCTGATGAGTTAAATAAGTCCTGATACAATGAAGGTGATTTCTTCATGTTGGACATAAGAGCATCCATTGGCTTCAATTTACAGGCACACTGTCTACCATTCCATCGCCAGTGAAAAGAAATAATACAGGGAAGAGCAGTCCAAAACTTGGGTCTTCAGTGCTTAGAGATTAAAGTGCTGATTCAGCTATCTTTTTCCATCAAAGGGTTTCAAACACACTCTCAGTTAGAGGTCAAACTACACCTGTATCCAAAAGAAATCCTGGAACAGGAAGAAAAAAAAAGATGACTATGAAGGAATATGGTTTTCTGAGTTAGTAGTGGAGAGAGCAAAGGTGTTCTTGAACAGTATATTTTCCCTTTTTTTTCTCTGGAAAATAATCTCAGGAAGAGTTGGGAGAGCCTCCTAATATGATCACAGTCAAATGGTGACAGAAACAGAACCCCTGCATAGCATAGTGCCTGTCTCTCCCATGATTGCATCCTTGAAAACAGCTATGTTCAGTTAACATTTGTGGAATGTTTCCTTTTTCTTTTCTTAAAATATATTTTATTGATTTTTTACAGAGAGGAAGGGAGAGGAATAGAGAGTTAGAAACATCAATGAGAGATTAACATTGATCAGCTGTCTCCTGCATACCTCCTACTGGGGATGTGCCTGCAACCAAGGTACATGCCCTTGACCGGAATTGAACCTGGAACCCTTCAGTCTGCAGGCCGATGCTCTATCCACTGAGCCAAACTGGTTAGGGCTGAATGTTTACTTTTAGTTTGTTTAATGAATCCATAATTGCCTTTAAGTAAGAATTATCATACATTAACTTTTATTTTTAATCCAAAATTATTGTATATAAATAAAAAAGTTCTTGCGTAAAGTCTTCAGGCGTTTAAGCAGAATGATTATTAAATGAGATAAAGAGGCTGTGCTGAAGGAATAAAAAAAAACTGGCAAGACATACATTGGTATAGAGAGAATATAACTATGTAGGAATGGGGTTTCCTGTGACAGTAGTGGAGAGAGTAAAGCTGCCATCAATGTGGGATCAGGATTATGGAGATTACAGTGTCATTGGATTGGGGTCCATGAGGGAGACGCCCTCAGAACCAGTGGAGGAGGAGGAAATGGAGTTTGTCAGGATGAGAATCATGTGATCATCAAGAGTAGGAGACATTGGGGCCAGGTGTAGTTCACAGGATTAGAGGGGGTCAGACTGTCAGGGTCAGTAGAGGTAAAGTTCACATGGTCAGAGCCATGAAATGGCTCTCACAAGGGTCATGGAAAGTAGGGCAGAGAGAAACAAAGGAATTGGGGGTCACCACATGAGTAGATTTAGGGGATTTCCAGAGTAAGTTAAGCAGGAGATCCCAAGTGCAGTGGGAAGAAGGAGTCACAAAGCCTTTAGGAATGGGACAAGAAAGGTGATGCGCATTAATACAAGATCAAACAACATTAACATGTGAATTTCTTACATGAAATGAAAATTCACAGTGAGAAATTTTGAAGTAGGTCTATCACTCAGAGACACAGTATATAAATATGAGAAAGTCTAGGGAATGGCGTGTATTATGGACTAAATGTTTGAGTCTCCCCTCCTCCCAAAGAAGTCTTATGTTCAAGTCCTAACTCCCAATGTGATTTAGAGAGGGGGCCCTTGAGAGATACTAAGGATAAGATGAGTTCATGAGGACGGGCCCTCATGATGCCATCAGTGTCCTTAGAAGTGACATCACAGGGATCCCTCTCTCTCCACGTGTATGAACCAAAGAAAGAAGGTGACAAACAGCAAGAATGCTGCCAGATAGAGAACCCTCACCAGGAACTGAACCAGCCAGAAGCTTAAACTTGATGCTCCAGAACTTTGAGGACCAAATTTCTAGATCTAAGACACCTAGTCGGGTTTTATGTTATAGCACCCCAAGCTGACTGCGACAGGGTGTGAATAAAATTTGACTCCCTTGCCCTAACCGGTTTGGCTCAGCGGATAGAGCGTCAGCCTGTGGACTGAAGTGTCCCAGGTTCGATTCTGGTCAAGGGCATGTACCTGGGTTGTGGGAACATCTCCAGTAAGGGGCGTGCAAGAGGCAGCTGATCGATGTTTCTCTCTCATCAATGTTTCTAACTCTGTATCCTTCTCCCTCCCCCTTCCTCTCTGTAAAAAATCAATAAAATATATTTTTAAAAAAATTTGACCCCCTTAAGTTTTGGCATACTCACCCTTTGTATTGTGGGAAAGACGTATTGAACATAAAAATTTTCCCCCTTCCTTCAAAACTGTACTTGTCTTTAATCTTTCTAACCATTCTTTAAGGTCTGAAAAAGCTCGAGGAGTGACAGAGAGCAGGCAATCTCGGAGAAAGAGATGCCTCAATGGGGTCAGGGTGGAAGGTTTCTATTACCCTTGGGCAAGAAAGGGGTATAGGGTTGTCCTCAGCCTCTGAAGCTCTTGGGGTGACTACTGACACAGCTCATCTTTGTCTCTCCTCTCCACATAGCAATATGGTTGGGGCTTTTCTTGTTCCTCTAAATTACAGGAAATTGGAGAGGGGAAAGCAGGGATACAGGTGGCCGGTGAAGGTAACATCTGCATTACTCCAGCCAAGATGAAAATGGGAGAGACAGAGCATGAGGCCTTTGTAGTTCACAAGGCCTTTGTATTTGAACTTTTCTGCCTCAGTAGTAGTAGTAGCAGCAAGACCAGAAAAAATCATGTTACTAAAAGAAATTATAGTAATTATTCATGCTATTACTATTATCACTGCCATTATATTGAAATATAGTTATGCCTCCACCACATTCTCAATTGTGAACTCCTGAAGAAGAGGGTCCCAGTCTTGTTCGTCACCATATGCTCAACATCTAGAACAGGGATGGGGAAACATTTTTCTGCCAAGGGCCATTGAGATATTTATAACATTATTCACAAGCCATACAGAATTATAAACTTAAAAATTATCCTGCTATATTTGTTCAGACATTTAATTAACTCATCCCTAATGCCTTGGTAGGGCCAGACCAAAAGATTTCATGGGTTTTATATGGCCCACAGGCTGGACGTTCACCATCCCTGATCTAGAATGTCAGTTACCCCAGTGTAGGTGATGAGTAATGGTTATTAAATACCAGTGAAATACAATTGCACTCTTTCCTTTCCTCCTGCAGCACTCTGCTTTACTGGTTCTGCCTCTTTTATTAGAACTCTCTATACCAGCATACTCCAACAGCTCAATATTTGGTCTTCCTTCTATATCTGGACTATTTATCTTAATGTGTCACCAATCCTGTGGCATTAAATACCAGCTGCACACTGATGACTACTAACACGTATCTCACCCCAACTCTCCCCAACTATCCAACACCTGCCTATATAGCATATTCACTTGGATATCTTAAATATATCTCAAACTTAACATGCTGGACCCTGGATTCTGAATATGCCCTCACCCAAAACTTGCTCTATTGACAGCCTTCCTCATCTTAGTTGTTTTCAATTCATTGTTTTGCTCTCTTGGAGTTATCAGTTTTCTGTTAGTTGATTACCACCAAAATCTCCATTGCTTTCAAGAACACCTGAGGCTTGAACTTCCCCAAACTCTGTTTCAAATAAATCAGTTCATTTTGGGTAAAGATCCAGGGCTCTCTGTTATTATAAACTTCCTTTTCCCCTGGAGAAAAACCTCTGAGTCAGTGCTATTGACATTGGGGGAGGGCAGTAGCTTCTAGTTTTCCTGGTTGGTCTTTCCCAGCATGGAACCCCTCTGCCCTTCAAGTGAGCTGAGGCAAGGACAATGAAGGTCCCATTTCACCCTGCCATCCCTGTGGTAGGACTTCTACACCTAGGAGTAGGCATGGAGGGAAAGGGGAGCCCCAACCTCCCCACAGCACTCTCCTGCAATTTAGCCTCTGCAACTCCAAGTTGGTAGGGATGAGTAATGCTGGCTGCCTGACCCTCCAGCCAAGATGAAAATGGGAGAGACAGAGCATCCTGGGAGCTGAGGGGAGAGGAAGCCCCATCTTCTTGGCCACACCTGCTCAGAGTGGAGGGAAGGGGAAGGGGAAAGAAGACCTGTGGGGCTAGCTATCTGAATCTGTGCGAGTAACCTGACACCTGTCCTGCTTGGCAGAACCTGTTACAATCCCTGGAGGGGCTGGAGCCAGACAGGCCAAGCCTCTGAGTATAATCTTACTTCCCCCATCCCAACCCACGGGTTGGGGGCAGGGCTGCAAGGCCCATGAAAGGTATGGAAGCCTGATATAAAGGGAAGGCTTCCTCCATATGGACTCACTAAGGATTTGGAGAGAAACAGTCTCCCCTGAGTCACTGTACTAGTACATCTGAAAATAAAGGGTTTTTCCTTAAACCTTCCAGTACCATTTTGTTTTTTCCAGTCACCTGGTAATTTCTGTAACAAAGCGTCAATCATGGCTCATGGCATAGACTCTTCCACTGTTCTTACTAAGTTTAATGAGTTTTCTTTAATAAGTGTTCCTTTCTTGGTTTTGTTAGGACAATTCCCAGGAACTTTGAATGGTTGGCTTTGTAAATAACTTTCACCATGATGTAGTTTCACTGAGGAATGGGTCCATGAAGCTCTTGACACTGGCATTCCACAAGTAGAATTCTTCTTAAAAGGGACAGATTTAGAGAATCAGTAAAAAACAAATTTCAGGGAGGCCATTTAGAACATACTGTGTGATCTTCTCTGTTGGAAAATTTGATGGGTCTTTTTGATTAACCTACCTTACCACTTCCCTGAGTTCTGCTTCATTCTCACAAGCTCTCTAGTAATTCAATTTGCCTTCATGTCTGCTTCCATCAGCTTCCACCTGGAAGAAGGAAAGAACATCCAAGTGAATCCCCCAAGGATTTTAGCTCTGCAGTCCCCCCTGAAACCTCAGAGCTTACAGAGAAAGCCCAGGCCTCCACAGTAAGAGCTGGCACTTCTCAAGGCTGGGTGACACTGCCAAAGCCTCTCCTCTCAAGATTTTAAGAGTCTCCTTTGGGAGCTGCCTTAATACCTGTCCTGGGGGCAGGCCTATAATTAGGGTTCAATCCCAGAAGAACTGAGCTGCTGTCCTGCTGGATCTGTAAAACTGAAAAGAGATTACACCCCAAAGAGCCACAAAACTGGTTAGTATATAGCGGCAGGTACTAGGGGAGTACCCCTAGGACTGGATTTTGAGGCTGCTTGGCCAAGGGACCTAGAATGTAAGCAAAAATACCTCATTCTACTGCCTGCTGCAATAAAATCCAAACTAGTGAGACAGGTGCTGATAAACAGAAAGAAGGTTATTTGAGTGCTGGCCTCTCAAGAAGATGGGGGACATTTCCATCCTCACAAACCCATATTAATAGGTCAGTGAAGGGAGAGGTTTTTTCTTTTTCTTTCCATTTTTAATATTTTTTTAATTAATTTCAGAGAGGAAGGGAGAAGGAGTAAGAGATAGAAACATCAATGATGAGAAAAAATCATTGATCAGCTGCCTCCTGCATGCTCCCAAACCCCCTTTTACTGGGCATGGAGCCCACAAACAGGGTATGTGCCTTTGACTAGAATCAAACCCAAGGCCCTCCAGTCCACAGGCCAATGCTCTTTCCACTGAGCCAAACCAGCTAGGGCAGGCAGAGGTTGTTATAAGGAGGGAGAGGGGAAACAGAACAAAGAGATCAGGGGGAGGGGCTGTGGACTTGCAGGTAGTGTCCTTGTTGGTCCTGATATGGATTCTCATGGTCAGAGTACTTGCATTGGCCATCTGTGTGGTTTTGTTTTTCATTGACTACCTGTGTCTGGGCCGTGGGTGTTAGCCAGGGCTTTGAAGGTCACGCTGCTTCTTAGGTTCACACAGGAACTGAAACTGCTAGATTATGAAGTTACTAAAGAAAAACCTTTTAACATGTTAGCTCTAGTTATGAGAGAAAAATCAAGTTAGAGTAACAAGCTGTGTTTATCATTTACTATGATTAATACGGGTAGCTTTACATAAGTATAGTGTATTCATTCCCCATTAGAATTAACTAAGACTTTATATGCAAGAATTCATTGCCTTGGGGACACAGTCTCAGCATATGATTTTCAAGACTTAAGCAAAGACATTAGGGATTAGAGTATCTCACTTTATAAGGAGGCTCTTTAGAAGCTTAGAGAAATCAAAAGGCCACACAGAGCAGAGTAGAAATACCTGAGTTTTTTTAAAGATAAAAAAGAAAACATGTGAGGCAGAAGGGCATAGTAAAATGATTAAGTCATGTAAGGCCTGAGGACCCAAAAGAGAAAGCCCAAAGGACACAGCAGTCACTGGCATTAGCAAGGAGCCAATGAGAGGGCATCACCGTCACTAAGGAGTCCAGTTGTCTCTCTCTCATGAACATCTATGGGAAGATGGAGCTTGAAAGTAATAGATCATGTGCAAGCACTTAACCTCTAGACAACAGGAGGCTGCAATAACCTTCACCAGAGAAACAGAGGGACAACCCAGAGTCCACTACCCACAGGGAGTTGTAAAGGTGGTTAATAGAATATGGCCTTGGTAAAGATTGCTGTTGTTAGCATAAAAACATTCAAACCTGTAAAGAATTTTGTGAGTTTATTTGAGCCAAACTGTGGACAATTGCGGGGAAGTAGAATCTCAATGGATTGGGATAATGCTCCAGAGAATGGTGGTTTTCTCCTTGTTTTATACATTACATTCAAAGCAGGAGACCTAAGTGGGTTAAATGAAATCCATTGGTGATAGATTAGAGAGGCAGGAGAATGTATGGGGGAGGAATCTCTGGGATTGGATAAAAAATGAGATGATAGATACATACTTGTTTTACTTATGTGGGTACAGGATAGTTAACAGTCAACAATTAACATGATAACAATAACAATGAAGGAATCTGTGGTCTCTATCCTGGCACCCAGGGCATTTGGTTGTCCCTGAGGGGTCTGGAAAAAAAGGGAAGTTACAAGTAACTGTGACATTTCTATGATATGTTATCATAGATGCAAAAAGACTATAGGCTCAGGTAAGGTAAAGATTGATCTTGTCAGGGAAGATACTAGCCTAGGACGTGACTACCCACCATAACTGCTCTGGTTAGTTTTAACTTCAGACCATCCTTTGTGGTTACTTTAGGTCTTTAAGTTTGCAAGATGGCCATGCAGGCCTTCCCTGTGCTGGTCAGGTTAGCATGTGGCCTTTTTGTGGTCCACACTATCATCTAAATGGCTTTGAACCCTAGGATTGTAGAGAATAAAGAAACTGTGCAAAAGGAAATAAGGACCACATAAGATTGCTGCACCCCTCAGAAAAGATCAGCACCCTTTCAAAAAGTGAGAGAATGCAGGCTTTCCAAAAGTGACCTGCAGGCAGGAAAGTAATCAGTAGCCCAAGGCCCAGTTGAGGGCAGTGAAGAAGAGCATGAGACATAGATGTCAGATGGGCAACTCATTAGTAAGCGAAAATTAGGAAACAGAAAACTGGACGGTGAGAAAAAGATAGGTAAAACTGATGAGCAGAGCAAGAATAGATATTTGATTTCTACATGGCCTTTGGGGTAGAGGTCAGAATGGCAGGGTCAAATAAAGAAGGTCAGTTCCTACAAATAGATTCCTCAGGAGAAACTGAGATGGAGACAGCAGTTAATAAGGAACCCTTCCTCAGGTCCATGTGTTCTGGGCTGGAATTATTCCTCAAAGAGAAGCTTTATCATCCTATGTTGTAAGGTGGTAACTATGGGGGCTATTGCATATCACCTATACTTCTACTTGACAAGTCATACCTATAAAGTTTATCCAAATCCTCTCTTTCCTCAGCACCTAGGTTTTCTGCACCTCTGGAGTCATAAGGAAACTGGAAACTGGGAATCTTAGTGAAGGGTTTACAAATACAGAATAGTAGCCTCAGGAGCAAATACTGGCCTGAGTCATAGCATCAGAGACTCTCTCCACCACAAATTATCTGTGCTCTTCCCCTGGGTCCCATTCTAACTACAGCTATCTTTTTTCTTCTTTTCTTTTCTTTTTTCCCCCTCCCATCTTATTTCTGAGTTCCTACTTCAATCATCTGAATTTCCTCTAAAGCTACAGGGAAATTGCAGGCCCTTCTCTTACCACCAGATGGTGGTAAAGAACTTCATCAGAATCATTCTGGTAGATTTCTCAACTTCTGCAGTGTTAAATTAACATTTGAAGATAGATAATTCTTTCTTCTTCTTCTTTTTTAGAATATTCTAAACCTTTTATTATGAAAAAATTTAAACATATTCAAAAGTGGAGAGAATAGGATGAATTAGTATAAAGATAGAAAGAATAAACTTCATATATACATCCCATAGTCTAACTGTTATTTGTCATTGCATAGCTAGTTTATACATAATTCTTTCTTGTGGGGAACTGTCCTGCATAAAAAAGGATGTTTAGCAGCATCCCTGGACTTCACCTATTAGATGCTAGCAGCAGTGATAACAACCAAATATTGATCCAGACTTTGCCAAGTGTCCCTAGGAAATTTGGGTTGTCCCAGTTGCAAATCACTAAGCAATGCGACCCTGAAGAATTCTGAATAATAGAAAGACAATCAGATTTTGAAGAAATCTCTGTTGTTTTTAAAAAATAATATTTATTCATTAAAAATGTTTCAAACATGTGGACAAAAATACAAAAAGAAATTAAACACACAAAATCCTACCCATCAAATCAACTTCTATAATCAATTTAATGACCATCTTTCATGCATATAAACACATAGTTAAATATGTACAATTCTGCATGTATGGTACTGTATAGTATACGTAATTTCCTATAATCTTTTCCACTCAAAATCTCCTGTGGACATCTTTTGATATCAACCATATTGGTCGAATTCAATACTTAATTTAATTCTTGCATATCATCCCTTTGTAGGTAATTAATCAGGTCTCTATTTGTTGGCAACCAGGTTCTAAATTTTCACTATTATACATAGCATTACAATTAACACCTTTGTACATCCGTCTGCATATGTCAGGACTGGCAGTTTTACACTCAATATTTCTATGTATCTAGAATTTTGCCAGGACCCAGAGCTTTACAAAGTGAACTAGACATTGATCTTGTTCCACTGATATACACATATTGGTAGGGGAAAATGAAAACAGAACAAAATAAAATCTGGTAATTGGATGGAAATGCAAAAAAAAAATGTTTGGGAAAGATAAAAAGAATATAACCAATTGGAGATCTGGCATAGTTTCACAGACATTGGGCCTATAAAGAGATGGTATAAAAATTAGTCTCAGCCCTAGCTGGTTTGGCTCAGTGGATAGAACTTCGGCTTATGGACTTAAGGGTCATAGGTTCGATCCTAGTCAAGGGAACATGCCTGGGTTGCAGGCTCAATCCCCAGTGGGGGACGTGCAGGACATAGCCTATCAGTGATTCTCTCTCATTGATGTTTCTATCTCTCTCTTCCTCTCCCTTTCTCTCTGAAATGAATAGAAATATATTTTTTTAAATTACCCTCAACCCTTCTGTTATCAAATGCTTATTTAAAACAAACATTTGTGTAATTGCCCATTTACCTCTTTCCCCTGCTCCATGTGTGTAAGCCAAGTTCAGTCAGGTCTTTCTGTTTTATATATACCGCATTTATCACAGGGCCTTGTACTTAATGAATCTTCAGAAAAGATTTGCTGGATGCAGGTATTTATTGTAAACCTTCCTGCCAGGAGAATATTCTTCTGAAGAGAGAGAAGGGGAAATTGCATAGGAGCAAAGGGGCTATGGGTAGGAGTTTAAATACCCTCTCAACTTCCCAAACTCACATACAGACCAGAAAGAGGATGGGAAAGCAAGAGGAGAGGAAGAAAGAAAGGTAAATTAATATGCACTTCCCAGATCCTCTCTTTCCCCTTCTGAAAAGCTTATTCAATAAGAAATCTGAATGAACTTGTAGAAGGGCAATTTAAGATGAATCCTAAGGCTTACACTAAAATTCAGATGATGTAGAGAAATATTTTACTCCCCTTAAGTTTGTCTAGAATCTAATATCCCTCCCAAATCCTGCCTACTACTTAACAGGAGAAAAAAATATTAGTCTCAATCCTTGCCCTGCATCTCTCCCCAAAGCTTAGTGGGAAAGTGTGTGTGGTGGCTGCCACCTGCTGGTCGCTGCCGCACTCTGCCTTGCTCACCTTATCACTAAAAATTCTCCAGAATACCACTGTTGAGAGTTTGGCAGGGACAATGTTCCTGAGTTGTTGATGCTATACCAGGGATTATGCTATTTGCACAACCCATGAGTTTACTACCACATCCTCCATCCCAACAGCTGACCCAGCATTCCCACTACTTGAAGGTTGAGCCAACTCACTCTGTTATGGTAGGACTATGACAGCCCACCTGGTTTCAACTGACCACCTACAGCAAACAAAACCTCACCGGGGGACCCTCAGGAATAGCCAGGTCTCTGCTCAGGATGTCAATGACAAGCTTCAGTTAGCTCTGGAGTCTAATACCTCCCCTTTAGCCTCCCTACAGGGGTGGGTGGCATCAGTAGCCAAGGTAGCCCCACAGAACCAGCGCGCCTCAGACCTTCTGACTGCAGAAAGAGGAGGAACCTGCATATTCCTTCAGGAAGAATGCTGCTACTATATCAACGAGTCTGGAGTAGTGGAGCAAAACGAGCAGACCCTGACTAAGCTGAGTGAAGAACTATGTGCAAGACACTCCCGGGACAACTCTCTTTTCGGCTGGTTCCAAAGCCCCTTAGCTACCTGGGTCCTACCCATGATAGAGCCCCTAATTCTTATCGGTGTCTTTTTTCCCCTAGCCTCCTGCCTCCTCAAGTTTATCCGCTCCCGGATCGCAGAAATGTCACCAGTGACTGTAAATCAGCTCCTGCTCCACCCCTACACCCTGCTGCCCTCTGACCTGCCTCTGCCTGACCCTGGCATTTAAAACCGCCCCTGCCTCTTTGCCCCTGGCTACCCAGAAGTAGTCACAACGATTTCGACATCCCCTATCACCAAAAGGCCAGGATGTTAGGTGGGAGGGAACCCCCGAGCCCATGCATGCACAAGGCAGATGGTGGCACAGATACTGGGCCCTTCCTGGAATTCCTAACAGGTCAGTGTGCCAGACAGATGGCGAAAGAGACTCCTTCCTGGAACCTGTGACAGGCCTGCCTGGCCTCTCGGTGCAACTTCACTGGCCCTGCCCTTTGGGGCCCGTGTAGCTGGCTCAGGAGTGCAGATTAAAGTACCACCTTTCATTTGCCTGACTCTTTAACTCTCTGACTTTGTCTCATGCACCAAGAACCATTACAGATGTTACTAATACATCTGTGTTATCTGAAATTTCTTCCTCTTCTCCCTCTCATTTTCTTGGCAAGTACTAGTATCTCCCACCAGATTTTAGAAAGGCAGCTGGAAGGAATGATCTGGGGGAAATAACAAGCAGGATAGACTTAGTGATCTCAGCTGCCCTTCTCTCTCTAATCAATGGATTAGAGAGGGATTGCCCCACTCTACAGATGTTCAAAGGTGGGATTAGGGTTGAACTAGGTGAGGAACATGAGGCACCTAGAGTGAAAAATGTAAGGAATCCCTTACTCTCAAGTACACTTACATCCTAAGTGCCTCTTAGCCTCTTCCCAGCTCTGGTGGGACTTGTGGGTCATTGGTTCTCTCTGGCTTCTCTAAGGAGATGTGTGAGTTCATTTTTTCTCAGTTTATTCAGAAAAAGGCTAGAATTCTCCGAATGAAACGTAAGTTAGGAAACTGGCAGGAAAGCCTAAGGATAACAGCTTACAGTGACAATTCATGAGGGCCCTAGCTAGCTACCTCAGTTAGTTAGAGCATCGTCCCAATATGACAAGGTTGGGGATTCAAGAATCAGCCAATGAATTCATAAATAAGTGGAACAACAAATCAAATTTCTCTCTCTCTCTCTCTCTTCCTCTCTCTCTCTCTCTCTCTCCCTCCCTCCCTCCCTCCCTCTTTTCTTCCTCTCTATCTAAAATTGATAAATAAAAATTAAAAAGAAAAGGACATTTCTTATTTTTTAAAATATATTTTTATTGATTCAGAGAGGA
>NW_005871704.1:113425-116486 GCF_000147115.1 Myotis lucifugus | reverse complement strand
AACGAACGGAAGTCAAATTGGAAATAGCTAGTCATCATTTCTAGAGGGACACATTACCATAAACCAGCTGTTCTCAACCTGTGGGTCGTGACCTCTTTGGTGGTCGAACAACCCTTTGCACAAGGGTCACCTAAGACCATCCTGCATATCAGATATTTACATTATGATTCATAACAGTAGCAACATTACAGTTATGAAGTAGCAATAAAAATAATTTTATGGTTGGCTCACAACATGAGGAACTGTATTTAAAGCGCCAGAAGGTTGAGAACCACTGCCATAGATGGTTATGCTGATTTCTACCCAAACTCCAGGCCCCTCTACAGCCCTTGACCACCTCTACTTTAGTTGCATATAGATCAGGGATTTATTTTCCTAAATTCAAATGTTTAAAGGTTTTTTTTGTTGTTGTTGTTAATCCTCACTCAAGGATCTTCTTTCCAATGCTTGTCAGAGAGAGTGGATGGGAGGGAAGGCAGGAAGGAACAATGAAGAGAGAGAGAGAGAGAGAGAGAGAGAGAGAGAGAGAGAGAGAGAGAGAGAGAGAGATGTGAGAAGAAGACATCAGTTGGTTGCCACCCACACACTCTCCAGGATCAAACCTGAAACCCGGGTACATGCCCTTGACCAGGAATCAAACCCATGACCCTTTAGTGCTCTGGCTGATGCTATAAGCACTGACTACACTGACCAGGGAATACAAGGTTTCTGGTTTCCATTTGGACTTTGTTTGATTTGTTGTTATCTTCAATATTGTAGTGATTTTAATTATGGAAAATTCATTTTAATGGAGCCTAATATGATCACTATCCCATCTGTCCACTCCTTCCAAAAATATTGGATCCATAGATGTTTTAAGACCCTGACCTTAGAGAAAAATATATAAAGAAAGAACCAGTCCCTCCACTTCTACACCTCCATGATTCTAGGAATAGAACCAAAACTTGGCTTGAGCGCACATTGACAATGGCTTCCTACCATCACTCTACATCCCTGTCTGAACACCTGCTGAGCTCCCTGTACCTGCTCCCAGGACAGTGCTTCATGGAGGCTTCAGCAGAATAAGATGCAGTCATTCAAGGTAAATGAAAAGATTAATTCCATTACTAATGCAATTCTGACACCAAACGTGGGTTTTCCATACCAGCCAATTCTAGGATTCTCTGCAGACACCACCTGGGTGTCCTACAATTCAATTCAAACACTAAGTACCCTGAGTTAGCGCAGATTTTATAGGTTAAGGGCTCAGTCCCCCACTTCAGACTCCAACTGCAGATCCCAGTTGTCACCTGCACTTCTAAACATCCAGCTATAAGTTGGGGATTCCCACCATCCCCACCTTGAGTATGATATTGTGCTAGTATAGTAGAAAAGTGCTTTACTTGCTATTACTGGTTTATAAACAGGATATGACTCAGGCATAGCCAGTGGAAGAGCTGCACAAGGCAAGGTGTATAGGAAGGGCTAGAGCGCTTCCCTGCCCTCTCTGCGCATGCTGAACCTCCCAGGACCTCAACGTGCTCATCAATCCAGAAACCCTCTGAAACCTGCTGTTTATGGTTTCTAATGGACTCATGATGGATAATATCATTGGTCATTGGGGATTATGACAATGTCCAACCTCTCCCAAGAGGGTAGGAGTAGGGAGTGCTGACAGCTCCAATCCTCTAATCACCAGGTTAGTTCCTCCAGTAACCAGCCATCACCCTCCAAGAGTCATCTCATTAGCATTAAAGCAGGTATGGCTGAAATGGTATTCTTATTACTAATAAAAAATGCTCCATTACTCCTATTGCTAAAGAAATTTGAAGGGTTTTAGGTGTTCTGTGCCAGGAACCAGGATGTAAGAACAAATAACCATTTTTTATGATATCACAACATCCCACAGGGTTCTCTGCAGTACTGTGGACAGGTCCAACTCCTTTCTCCCAGCAGAAGCGATGAAATTCTATGTGCAGCATTTTCCTACAGGCCGGGTTTTTCTTCTTCACATGCCTCCTAGCACATTGCTTGGCACCACTTTCCTCACCTCTGCCGGAACTACAGTCACAACCGGCACCTCCTCAGAGGCTCAACCTAAACTCTTGTCAGGGCTACTCCAGATGTGGACTCACCCAGAATAGTCAGATCCATGTGACTCCCTTCCCTGGGGGCTCGACTGGACACTCAGAGCCATGGGACATCAAGGGTGGGGAGGAAGGAGTGGTCTGCCCTGATGCCAGTCCACAAAGGTGAATTATCTGTAAAGAATTTTAAAGCAGTAATAAAACTAACTAAAAATCAACCTGATTCTTATTAACTTGCACAACAATACTGTCAGAATTAGTGATATAATAACCAACACACAAATCTTCTGATGATCTAAGTCCTAAACATTTGCTATGGTTAGTGTTGAGTAACCTACATATGCACGCTTCAATTGGTCACTTTTTAAAACTCATTCGCTAAAACATATTTTATTCTACATGGAAGTTAATGTGCAGAATTATCAGTTACACAGTCAAAACTCAGCCACATACCAGTATATTACTTTTCATAGTAATATTTTTCATTATTTTTTCTTTATTGATTAAGGTATTACATATGTGTCCTTACCCCCCCCCATCCCCCCCACTCCCACCCCCACGTGTGCCCTCACCCCCCTGGTGTCTGTGTCCATTGGGTAGGCTTATATACATGCATACAAGTCCTTTGGTTGATCTCTCCCCCTTAATCCCACCCTCCCCTACCATCCCTCTGAGGGCTGATTGATGCTTCTCTGTCTCTGGATCTGTTTTGGCATCAGTTTATGTTGTTCATGATATTCCATAAATGAGTGAGATCATTTTCATAGGAAATTAATAAGAGTTAGATATTATTTTGTGATTTCAGCTCTTGTGGGAGAATGTAGCCCAGCCTTTAAAGAGTAATTTTAAAATAATGATCCTAGTTGATGGACTTGTCTTTTATGAAACTTTTTTTTACTGACGTGAGATTGTGTATGAAGTCAACCGCCAAAACGAGTCGACACATGCCTTGACCCATGGTGACTCAATTGTGTTGAAAAAGTGTCCGTATGGAT
>NW_005871704.1:104895-112672 GCF_000147115.1 Myotis lucifugus | reverse complement strand
GCTCCGACTTCATGAGATGATAAATGTACAGCATATGTTTCTGGCTCTTACATCTGGGTTTTATTTGATTAGCACACTTTTGTTTTTCTTAATGTTGCTGCATATGTGGCAAGGACTCTATCATTCCAAACTGGCACACAAAGGTGATTGAGTTATGACATCAAGCACAGAGACTGACCCCTGGAATTTCTTAGAGAAACACCACTTCCTGATAGGAGTTGGAGAGTGAACATCTGGAAAGCCATCTGTGCTGTAAGTTAGTAGCTCTGTGGGTTAGAATGTTGTCCCACAACACCAAGGTTGTGGGTTCCATCCCCAGTCAGGGCAAAAACAAGAATTAACCAATGGATGCATAAATGTGTGAAACAGCAAATCAATAGCAAATCAATTTCTCTCTCTCTCTCTCTCTCTCTCTCTCTCTCTCTCTCTCTCTCTCTCTTTCTCTCTCATTAATAAATAATACATCTCTCGCCATTTAAGAAAGAAGAAGAAGAAGAGAAAAGAAAACCATCTGTAATAATCTGGTACCCTAAGAACTTTCAAGGAACACTACAACCATTCCTGTTTCTAGGCAGGATCATGTGTTCCCCTCAAGCCCTGAATGGGCCTCAAAAGAGGAACAGAACTGAGATGTACTGCTATCCTGGCCAAGGGAGTGCAATCATTGAGCAGAGGCTATTGGACTCCAGCATGAGCTCCTTCCTCTTGGAGGGGGATGGGGCTTGTGGGGGAAGGAAAGGTGGAGTGAAGGAGAGGATTGAAGTGGGAGGAGGATTAGGAAGTTAAACCTGCTGGGAATTTCCTATAAATTGTTTATTTTTGTCAAATCTGGGCTGTTCTGGGAACTCAAAAAGGGGAAATCCAGCTTCAGAATGGCCTGGGCATATGCGCAGTAGCAAGGTACTTTATATGCACTAATTAGTGTGAAGCCACACTTGGCCCTGCCAGGCTGCCCATCCCTCAAGGCTCAGAGATTTGATTAGAGTGGTAGTCATAGGGAGACTAGGTGCTGTTATCCCTGCCTAAATGCTTCATAACAGGGCCTGGTATTGATGTTCTTGGTGAACGGAGACGCAGAGATGAGTCGGACGACAGGATACGGAGAAGCAGAGGGCTACCGCTCGCTCAGGCGAATAGCAAAGACCCTCTGATGCCTTCTGGCTTTTATTGAGGGTGAGCACAGCAAACAACAACGGAGTACAGCAAGTGACAATGATTAACAATCATGCTTTATGAAATCATCAGAGCTAAGTTATTCATTACACTATTAATTTCCTATATTATACAAAGACTCTTTCCACCTGCAGCAGTGCACCCTCCCCTGAACTTTCTATGCCCTCATGGACTATTCATCACCTCAAGGAAAGTTCTGCCTCGGAACAATAAGTCTCGCGTGCAAGACTTTGTTCTGACGTGGCCCGCTTGCAGGCTCACGCCTTCTCCCGGCAGAGCGTCCTCTTCTAGTTAACTTCTTTCCACTTTACCGCAACATTTCCCCCTTTTTTGTTTTGCTTCAAGTTCATGACAGAAAAAATAGCACTGTGTTAATTGTTCACTGCTGTGGCTTTACGTGATCTTCTGCAGATTAAATATAGAACAAAGCAAAGTATCAATACTAGCAATAACAACCTTGAGGAGGTTCCCATTAATGCTTGAATATGTGGAATAGGATTCATATTCTGTATCTCATTTATAAGACCTTGTAAAACTTGCTGTCTGGTTACCTCCTCTAATCTTTTTTGAAATGTTGTGTGAATGTGATCTTGAAGATCAATAATTTCTTGTGTTAAATTGCCATGATTCAATAAATGTTTCTTAACCTTATCCCAAGGAAAAGCTGTCTCATTGTAAGGCACAAGGGTGATACACAGACCAGTATGGTTCCAATTACATTTTAACTGTAATCGCCTTTGCAGGCTCACAATTTGGTCCTCTAATAAAGCTACCGTTTGTTCAAGATCGGCTATTTGTTCATTAATTTCACTATCAATTTTCCGTTGAGAACTCCATAACTGTTTTTGAATCTTTATGCCATTCCTGAACAAAAGTAGCAGTTTGGACTGATCGCTGCAATGCCACCCCAGCTGTCGCTGCAGTTGCTGTCACAGCAATCAACTCTAGAATTATAGCGATTAGTATGCCAATAAACCTTTTTGATCTTTTTAATATTCCTTCCGCAATGGCTTGGAGAGCTCCAGCTAGAGAACTTTCCTGCCATCGTCGGTCCATCTGCATAGGTAACCATACTCCTGTTCTGGCTTGCAATAGATACAAGCTCTCTCTATTGTCATTAAAAAGTACAGAGTTATTTACACAGCTTAACAAAGTACAATTAAAACAAGATATTTCTCCAGTAGTTTGATTCCATTGGACTGGACCCTTTTTCATCTGGTTTCAAAGGCCCACAATTTTTAAAAAGTCCAGGCATCTAATTAGAGTCATTAGTTACAGGGCCTTCCATGGGCAGTCACAAGGCATTCCCCTTCTTGGCATAGGCGTTTCACCTGTCCCCATGTCGGTGGAGAAGTGTTTCGGGTGCGAGGCAACTGCGTGCGAATTGTTTGTCCTCCCTGGATGGTTAACTGCGCAAGCCGGTCTTCTAGTCCCGCCTCGTCACGCTTCTTCTTGCTTGCCATGCCTTAGCTTGATTCTTTTATCAGGAATCTAGAACTTCTTAGTTCCTGTGGAAACATAAGCATAGCCTCGACCCCACCTTAAAACGGTAGTCAGGCACCATTGATTAGTAGTGACATCTTGATACATGACAGGTTGTTCTACCGGGACCTCCTTTTTATGTCCCCAATGCATTTTGGCAGCTGACACTGCATCTGTATTCAAATTTAAAAAATTTAAAGTATATAGAGCTTTTAATAATCTTCGTCGGGGAGTCTGGCTTGATACCAGCTCTTCTCCCCCTTTTTGTTTTTGTAGCATTTTTTTAAGGGTTCGGTTCTGCCGTTCAATAATTGTTTGACCTGTACTGTTTCCAGGAATTCCTGTAATATGTTTAATATCAAATTGTTGAAAAAATTGTTGACATTTACCTGATAAATATGCTGAGCCATTGTCAGTTTTAATGGCTCGGGGCTTGCCCATTACAGCAAAGGCTTTAATGCTGGATTTGGAATTCCAGGTTGTAAAGGTTCTATAGGTTTAATAATTTCATTAATCCTTTTTAAATCAGTTAACATTCTCCATTTATCTGGTTTTTTCTTTATAACAAAGACAGGGGAATTCCATGGACTAGAGCTGGCTTCTATATGCTCTAGTTGTATTTGTTCTTTGATATTAATTTGGAGCGTTTCCAACTTTTCTCTTGTTCGGGGCCATTGCTCTACCTATACTGGTTTAGTTGTTTTTCATTTTAATGGTAGGACGTAGCATTTTGAAGTGGCTCCCTTTATAAATTTTGGTTCTGAACACTGGTGCCAGTGACGCCAGCACCAGCTTGACAAATCATTTGTCTATGACCTTTCTGTAGAGAAGGTATAATAATTGTAGCCTTCCACTGTTGTAAAAGATCCCTTCCCCACAAAGATAGTGCAATGGAGGCAACATATGGCTGTATTTTGCCTTTTTGTCCTTCAGGCCCTTGACATTCGAGTACATTAGAGCTTTGTAAAATTTTAGTGAGGTTTACAACCTGTAAAAGTTGCATTCATCTTGTGCACCGGCCAAGATTGAGGCCAGTGCAAAGTAAAAATTATAGTCACATTAGCTTTAGAATCCACTAGGTTGATAATTTTTATTCCCTCCGGGAATAAACTGTAAAAATTGAGGTCTTTGGCCTCCCAAGATTGTATGCTAAAAAACCTTTTTTCCTATGCTACTAAATCTTCTAGTTTGTTTAACTGGTGCTGTATGCCCTATTTGTTTATAGGGAACTAATAATAACTGCCATTTTTTCTCTAGCCTTTATATTTATAGTATCAGAAACAGACATCATAACTTATATTTTTCCTTTATAATTTGCATTAATAACTCTGGGAGCATGTTTAGCTTTCCCTTGTGGGACTTTTGCCTTCAGACAATTTTTTTTTTCATATGTCCCACTTTCCCACATCCATAGCATTTAGCAGGATGGAAATTGCAGTTTTTAATGCATCAGCAAGAAGATTAGAATTATTATTAATTTATGTAAGATTTTAATAAGATTATTATTATTATTATATTAATATTATTTATATAATTTTAGAAAATGATTGGGCTGGGATGCTAGCCTCCTTCATTTTTTTAAAAATATATTTTATTGATTTTTTACAGAGAGGAAGGGAGAGAGATAGAGAGTTAGAAACATCGATGAGAAAGAAACATCGATCAGCTGCCTCCTGCACATCTCCCACTGGGGATGTGCCCGCAACCCAGGTACATGCCCTTGACCGGAATCGACCCTGGGACCCTTCAGTCCGCAGGCCAATGCTCTATCCACTGAGCCAAACCGGTTTTGGCAATGTTTGACCAAGCCTTTAAGCAACAAGCTCTAATCTGTGCCATAACAGCATTCTCTAACAGCACCTGTTGCTGTAGGCTACTATGTGTCCCAGTTCCTGTTAACTGGTCAAAATTACATCCAGGTGGATTTTGTTGGGCGTTAATCATCGCCACTCTCCTGGCTTTTTCCTACCACCAGAATTTAAATTTCAGATATTGTCCTGGGGCTAATACTGCCTTAGCTATAGCATTCTAAGTATAAGGAATTAATTTATAATCTGTATAAATTAATTTTATATTAATTAATATATAAAAATTAATAACATGTAATTATATATAATATTATAATTAATAATACATATAACCTTTGAGGGTATTGAGCATTAGCAGCTCTTTGTGTCCTCAGGAGGTGGGTGGAGGCTCAGCTGCTAACGCCAGATTAATGGCTAGTGCCGCTTTACTTTCATTTTTTGGCGGCGGTGCAGCCAATTCCTGAGGGCTTTTATTCTCTTTTTTTTCCTTACTACTGTAAGTAATAATTCTTTTAAACTCCCTAAAAGTTCCTTCATCTCTGTTTCCCTTCTCGCCACTCTTCTTTTCCTTAACTTAGGGCGAGGGCATCGATCATCTTCCGAACCAGCAGAAGATGAATCATCCAGCTCTGAATCGCTGGCTGAGGTTATTCTTTCATAACCCCCTACTTCATTTTTATCCCTAGCTTTCTGTCTTTTACTTGACTCCCTCGGTTCAGTGACCTCTAACGGGAGCGGCTCGGGTGGTAGTGATTTCCCAGGAGGGAGAGGCTCAGGATTTAAACATTCAGCTCCTGGAGCAGCACTTTGTGACTTCATAGGAATTTCTTCACAATCTTCAGAATTAGACTGAAAAGGCTGTAAAGCTAACGTTACTAAATTAAAAACAGCCCACACATCAGCCTCTATAGCATTTCCCTGTTGGTGAGCCCTTCTTAATGACCTTCCAATTTGTTTCCACAACTTAAGATTTAACTGCTGTTTTCCTTCTGGGTTAAACCAATAACAGTGCTGCTGAATTGCCTCAAACAATTTTTTAAAAGCCTCATTCTTCACTTTTACCCCTGAACTCTTTAACAATGATCTCAAGACAGCTATATATTGACTCTGCATCGACGGGCTAGTCCCCATGCTCTGCTTCTATTGCCGAAAGTTCCGCGTACTCGGCGCTGGCATCTCCCTTTCGGTCCCACGCCCCTTAGACTCACCCCTGGTCCCTGTTCGTGGCGCCAGATATTGATGTTCTTGGTGAACGGAGGCGCAGAGATGAGTCGGACGACAGGATACGGAGAAGCAGAGGGCTACCGCTCGCTCAGGCGAATAGCAAAGATCCTCTGATGCCTCATGGCTTTTATTGGGGGTGAGCACAGCAAATAACATTTATTGAGGGTGAGCACAGCAAACAACAACGGAGTACAGCAAGTGACAATGATTAACAAACATGCTTTATGAAATCATCAAAGCTAAGTTATACATTACACTATTAATTTCCTATATTATACAAAGACTCTTTCCACCTGCAGCAGTGCACCCTCCCCTGAACTTTCTATGCCCTCATGGACTATTCATCACCTCAAGGAAAGTTCTGCCTCGGAACAATAAGTCTCGCGTGCAAGACTTTGTTCTGACGCGGCCCGCTTGCAGGCTCACGCCTTCTCCCGGCAGAGCGTCCTCTTCTAGTTAACTTCTTTCCGCTTGACCGCTACACCTGGCAGTTCCCATAACCCCGATATAGTGAATACAAGACATTTTATCTTGGGCTGGACCTTCAGAGTGTATTGGGCACAGCATACCCACCCATTGTCTCATATGATGAGGATGAAGGTGAAGAGATCACTGCTCTAGCTGCTAGATAGACTAGCGGATAGACAGTAGCTTCAGTGACAGCTATTCTTGTGCTGTTTCGCTGCAGTTCCCCGATTTGAACACTCATCTATTCCTAGCAGGGTTCTTCATGTCTCCCTGTGCTCCAACCTGTCTTTCACATTATTACCAGAAGCTCTTTCTGACATTATATTTTGACACTAGACACTCAAAGCATTTTTTAAAAAATATATTCTATTGATTTTTCACAGAGAGGAAGGGAGAGGGACAGAGAGCTAGAAACATCGATGAGAGAGAAACATTGATCAGCTGCCTCCTGCACACATCCCACTGGGGATGTGTCCGCAACCAAGGTACATGCCCTTGACCGGAATCGAACCTGGGACCCCTCAGTCTGCAGGCCGATGCTCTATCCACTGAGCCAAACCAGCTAGGGCTCAAAGCATTTATTAAATAAACCTACAACTCTGAAAACTTCTATCCCAAAATGCATCCCCTTCCTGTCTTCTTGGCATGAACATTCACCTCCAGCTAGATAACTTGGAGTCATCCCTGACTCCTAGAGAAAGCACTTTTCTTAATATTAAAACCACATCTTTAAGTATTATTGGCCCTAGGTGGATTGTGGCTGGCTCTCATAGCTTTTTCTTTTAGCCCCCAAATATATGCCCCTTTGGAGTTTTTATCAGTTCCCTAAGTGCTTATTAGACATCTGCTAGTACCCATCATCAATTTAGGCACTAAGCCAGGGTGGGGAACTTCCAGCCCGAGAGGCCAAACACAGCCCAAAAAATCATTAGATCTGGCCCTGCCAAGGCATTGGGGTTGAGTTAATTAAATGTTTGACCAAATATGGCTGGCTAAATTTTAAGTTGATAATTTTGTATGGCCCAGGAATCCTATCTAATAAAAGAGAAACATGCAAATTGACCATAACCCCAACACCCTTCCCATTGGCTAATCAGCAGGATATGCAAATTAACTGCCAACCAAGATGGCGGCCGGCAGCCAGGCAGCTGAAGCGAACAGTCGGCTTGCTTGCTCCAGTGATGGAGGAAGCCAAGGTTCCTGGCCTGCGGCAGCCCAGCTCTGAGTTCCAGATGCCACAAAGTTGCAATTATAGAACCTAAACAAAGCTCCAGATAGCTGCTTTCAGCCGGCAGCGGGCTCAGAGCTTAGAGCGGCAGTGATGGCAACAGTGTTTCAATTATAGAACCTAAACAAAGCCCAGATATCTGCTTTCAGCAGCCGAGGCCTCAAGCTGGAGCCGGCCTCAGAGCTAAAGCCGGCTCTCAGCTCCAGTGACAGCCATAGAAAGTAAATAAATCTCTGTAAAAAAATAAAAAAGAAAAAATAGGAGAGGCTGGGAGCTTCAGTCTTCTTCTCCCCCGGAAAGAGCCCTCAGCCCCCCGGGGGGGGGGGTGTATATATATAAAAAAAAAACCTTCCGGCGGGGGGGGGGGGGGGGGCAAAAAAAAAAAAACCCCCCC
>NW_005871704.1:94074-103486 GCF_000147115.1 Myotis lucifugus | reverse complement strand
GTGCCCTACGGGATAATATTCAAGCCAAATAAGAGTGCATGAATTCCAGAACATTCACTAAAAGTTCAGGGAAAACACAAGGTAAATAACACTATCTGTCTTACTCACTTGGCCTGTAAAATGATAACTTTTCACCCCAGTTGTTGTAATATGCCCTCAAGTCCATCTGAGCATTTCTTCAACAAGTTTCAGACCCACAAGAGAAGGGCCCAGATGCACTGGAATTTCCTTTCTACTCTGAGGGGTTCTCAGACTTTAGTTCTTTACTGCAAGGTTGACAGCCATGCCCATTCCCTTAAAAATATGAATTCTAGCCTCAACAGATAAATGACAAGGCCTAATATCCAGAGGAGACTACTACAAAAGCCAGAGACTGTTTGCTTACACTCACCCATAGTCAAATTACCTAGTCACATTGTGTTCATTTCAGTAATGTTTCTGAAATCTCCCTAGTCTGAAATCTAAGACATCTCTCCAGGGTTACTGCAAAAGCCTCCTTACTCACCTCCTGCCACACTGCAGCCAGAATGATAGGATTCTGATATCTTAATTCTCTGCTTGATAATATACAGTGGCTCCTCCTTTCATATAGGAAAAGAATGCAGATTCCTTACCATGACCCCCTCAGTGATTAGGCATCCACTCACTATTTCAGCTTCTGGATAAGTCTTGGAAAATGTATAGTTATTTTCTGCCTGTAGGTTGGCAGCTACTTTCCCTGCCTCTAATCTTATGCTCCAGAAGCATGAAGTCCTTATTTTGACTGTTTCCCTATGCACAGGTCCACTTACTACCTTTGGTTGATGCAGTCTCTACCACCCAGAAAACCCTCCACCTCCTTTTACCTAACTGTACAAAAACTTGGCATCTCCTGGGTGGCTCCTCTGACCATGGACATACACAAGTTCATCACTTTGTGAACCAAGGTGCACTCCTATGTTTCCATAATCCACTGCATTTACCTCATTGTATTACACTTCCCTACAGTGGGTGGTTCCCAACATCCAGCCCAGAGTACTCTAAGGCAATCATAGTATTTCCATCCCTTTGCTATGGTTGGCTCAGTAATGGAAAGGCCTACATTAATGTTAACCTTTACACTAGTTTTTCTCCATTTATTTTTGCTGTGACTTACAGACCCAAAAAAACATTTTTCCTCACAACACAATAGTTACATACATATATAACTGAAACAGAAGCACAACAAAACATTTACAGATATGCACACTGATATTTCTACTCTTCTCTTGTGGAGGAAACTGGTCTGTAAGGCTTGTCAAGCCATAAAAACTGTGAACAATGCACTGCCCTGGGGGGGAGGGGGAGGTAGTTATCACTGGCCCCAGGACAGATCATCAGATATGGCCTGGGCACCCCCAACACCTGGGGGCCTTCCTGTAAGCCCATGAAAGGGGGCAGAACCATATCTGCAAGACAAAGACACCAGAAGGTTATAAAAAGTGAAGCCCTCTGCGTATTACTCACTCTGATTTGGAAATTATTCCCAGAGTCCACTAGTGTTAATAAACGGGGTCCCTCCCTTTCTCTAGGAAGTGTGCTTGGTATTTCTTTGGTCTTCTGCAACATTTGGTTCCCTGACCAGGAAGCTAGCCACGTTTGGCTCTTGCCTCCAGTGTGTGGACGGGGTTTGGGGCCCGGGGGCATGGGACAGACCTCCGGAAGCTACACTCTGATAATTTTAGCAGAATTGAACTGGGGGAACTCCAGGCCCTTCCGGACCTCATCCGAAGACCCCACCAGCATCTGGAGAAAGTGGATGAACACCTCTTGACCTGTTGACAGAATGGGTAAGGTAGGGGCCCCAGTCAGTCAGGCCCACTCCTAGTGAGTGGAAGGGGGAGCTTGATCACCTCCCCATAAGTCATAGGACTTTGTCAGATAAATCAGAAATCAGGACTGCGGAGGTGAGTGAATTCAGATTCGATTAAGTAATTATGGGTTCACTCTTCTGTTTCTTTGTGTGTGGGACTAGCCAATTTGTTACCAAGAGGTGGAGCTGGATGCAGTCTTAACTCTTCCGGTAGGTTATCACCGAGATGTCGGTCGAGAATTCTGGTCTGGGGTGTGGGTGCCGGGAGTGGCCCCATGCCCATCTGGGGAGTTGGGCATTATCTACTCAGCTCCAGTCTGGGCTAGTCTACTGAGAGAGTGTGAGTAGGGATGTTTGTCTGTCTTGGCATAATTATCTGCTGATTAACTGGTCTGTGTGAAAGAGAAAGCTACTTTGATTTTCTGTTTGCTCATCTGGTTAAAATGTTTGATTTACTGAAGGCTAAACCCATGATGGTCTGCAAAAGTCTCAAGCAGCACTGCTGAGTTAGTTTTCTCAGAGACGTTTGCTCTCTATCACGGAGGGATAGTTGATAAAAATTTCTGTCTATGTTTGTGTACTAGGGGCTTTGGTTTGCTCTGTGATTTTGCTGTGTTAGGTTGAAATTTTGGAATTCTGGGGTAGATTTAAAGGTATTTGCAGCTTTTCTTGTCTCTTTTGGCTGGCTGGGACTTTCAGGGGCGGGGCTCACAGCTCTGCAGGGTGGAGAGATTTTACCCGCCCTACCCCTGCCTGTGCTGATTAAGGATCTTTTCTTTAAGGAGACCCTCCAGGCTTTTAGTAAATTTCCCTGCACCCTTGTCTGTTTCTCGCCACCAATCATCTTGGGGTTGGGACAAAGTAAACCCACTGTTCTCAATTGCATGTTGGAAAATTTTGAAAAGGGTTTTATTGAGGACTATGGTATTAAAATGAACCCCAAATTCTGAGGAAATTCTGTGAATTAGAATGGCCAGCCTTTGGGGTTGGCTGGCCCCCAGAAGGCTCTTTAGATGTAGGACTGGTCAGGGCGGTCTGGAATGTAGTCATGACAGACCCCGGACACCCAGATCAGTTCCCTTACATAGACAGATGGTTAGGAATTGCTCAAACCTTGTCACCTTGGGTCCAGTTCTGTAAGGTTTTAGTAGTAAGAAAAAAGAAACAGGTCTCTCAGAAGGGAACCCAACCCCTTGTTCTGGCAGGATCCCCTGAGGAAGTCCCGCTAGTTTTAACATCTCCATATGTGCCACAGGCAGCACCAAGTGCTTCCCTAGCTGGTCTGAAAGGTCCAGAAACACCGCCCCCTTCCGTTTCTCCTCAACCAGGCTTTCCAGAGCCAGTTGGGCGGCACTTGTGTGCAGCCGATCAAGGGCCCAGGCCACAACCAGCACGTCAGATGCCTCTAAGGGAGATTCGGGGTGCCAGATGTTGGCGAAGATGGGACCTTCCAGGAGGGAGGGAAAGTCTATTATTATCAGCCCTTTACCACCATTGACATCTTGAATTGGAAACTTCACACCCCAGCTTATTCTGAAAAACCTCAGGCCATGGTAGACCTCCTAGAAACGATCTTCCAGACCCAGAAGTCCACCTGGGTGGACTGCAAGCAGCTCCTTTTCACGTTCTTTAACACTGAAGAGCGCATGAGAGTAGTAACAGAGGCTCAGAAGTGGCTCCAGACCCAGGCCCCGGGAGGAATATTAGATACAGACAGATGGGCCAGGAAGGCCTTTCCAGATGAGGAACCCAATTGGAACCTGAACTCAGAAGATGAAAGGACCGGGCTAGAAAGATATTAGCTGGCCTTCCTCCAGGGAGTCAGGGCCGGTGCCAAGAAGCCCACCAACATGGCTAAAATCTCTGAGGTTTTCCAGAAGCCTGATGAAAGACCAGCAGCTTTCTATGAGAGACTTTGTGAGGCATACCAGATCTACACCCCCTTTAGACCTGAGGCCCCAGAAAATCAAACCATGGTAAGTGCCACTTTTGTAGGCCAAGCCCAACCTGACATCAGGAGAAAATTACAGAAACTGGAAGGGTTTGCAGGAAAGAATGTTACTGAACTGCTAGAGATAGCTAACGAGGTTTTCATCAATTGAGACAATGCAGCAAGGAAGAAGGAAGAAAAGAGAATACAAAGAAGGGCCAATATAATAGCAGCAGCTTTTAGAGGCTCAGGCTCCCAGACAGATCAGCAAGGATACAGACCAGGGGGAAAAGGAAGAGCAAGCCTGAGACGAGACCAGTGTGCCTATTGCAAGGAGACAGGACACTGGAAGAATGAATGTCCCAAACAGCATAGTAAAAAGACTGGCCCCCCTTTTCCGCCCAGTTGCTATCAACCAGAGCCACCTGAAGCAGATCTCATTGGGCTAGCAATGACTGATTCCGACTAGGACAGACCGGGCTCACTTCAGCTAGGCCCCCACAAGCCCGTGGTCAGAATGAAAATTGGGGGCTGCACTGTGGACTTTATGGTTGATACGGGAGCTGAGCACTCAGTAGTCACTCAGAAAGTAGCGCCTCTCTCAGCAAAGGAGGTCACCATTATTGGAGCTACTGGGGGACCAGACCCATAGACCATTCTGCCGCCTTCACCGATGCCAACTTGGTGGTCATCAAGTAATTCATGAATTCCTGTACTTGCCAGACTGTCCAGTGCCTCTAATGCAGCCCTGGGCAAACTACGGCCCGCGGGCTGGATCCAGCCCGTTCGGCAGTTCTATCCGGCCCGAGGAGCCGAAAGAGCAGAGGGTTCTCTTGCTCTCCCCTCCGCTCCTTCACCAGCAGCAGTATTAACATGGCAACGTCGGGAAACACAGCTGCAGCTCCTTCTTCTGAGTGGGCGGATTTATATCCGCCCATTCAGTAGAAGGAACAACCTCTCAATCTTCCAGAGGCTCCTTGTAATGCCCGCAGATGCATCTCCCGACATCACCCTGGGAATGCGTAGACACGTTATTGTGGTGATGTAGGGAGACACGCCCCTGGAGAGCACAGTATCAGAGCCTTTCTGAGGTAAGATTAAGAGCTCTACTCAAACACAATTTTTTTTCCTGTTCCCACATTCTGTACATCCCAATGACTTGTTAATAAAACAACAAAGACTTTCAGCTTTTAGGTCTTGTATCCACTGCAGTTTTTTTTCCCAATGCGGACGCGCACAGCAGGGAAAAAGACACACAGAGGACATGTCACACTAGCCATGCTGCGGCTGCATTTTTTTGCTGATACGGATGCGGTATCAGTAACGCTACTGTGGCCACTAACTGCATGTGTTAGCGGCAAAACAAATGCATTTTGCGCTGCGTTTGCTTCTCCCCCTCGCGCCTGTAAAAATGCATGCTACGGGGCATTTGTGTTAACATGCACCACTGCACATTAGCATCAACGCAAACATGATGGAAACCGGTGTACCCTGCATTAACCCTAGCTGCGCTGCATTGCAGTACTGCACCACACTGCAACGGCAGCACGGCTAGTGTGAACGAACCCTAATTCAGTGGGTTGAACAAAAAGATTGTGTAGAAATGTGATGAACTAAAGATTTTATTACAAAATTGCTTAATTTCAGGGTTTCAGAAGTAATTGGACAAATGAAAAACTGAAAATCAAATGTTCATATCTAATACTTGGATGAAACCCTTTCCTGGTAATGACAGCCTGAAGTCTTGTACTTATGGACATCACCAGATGCTGGGTTTTCTCCTTTGTAATGCTCTGCCAGGCTGTCACAGTAGGGGTATATATATAAATATCCTGCCATTTCCAGCTTTTAATAAGAAAAACTGTTGCAATGGGCATTTAAAAGTGGCACTTGGTTGTTTTTATAGAGTCCAGTGGATGCAATCTGACATTGATAATGGGCTCTTTCACACTATGTGCACTGCGGCTGTTTTTTGCCAGTAACGGAAGTGCTAGTGGTAACTACTGGTTACCCATGTTTTGCACTGCCCTAGCACCTCCCATACAAGTGTGTCTGGAAGACACAGCAATGTGCAGCTATGTGTGTTACCATAAACAAAGGGCCTGTGTGAAAGATACACAGGTTTCCTATGGAGGAAAGGGGTTGTTCTCTATGATCAGGGTGTGCCTCTGTCCCATGTCTGAACTTTTTCAGATGATTTTGTTATATATATATTTTTTAGAAGACCAAAAATGTTATAGTAGAGCAAATTTAATCACTTGTTTTTATACTTTACTGTCTTATTTTAGTAAAGAATTTAATAAGAGAATGGTACTGTTGGTTTTAGCCCAATATTAAACATGAGTGGACCAAAGAAAAGGAAAGTGGACAGTGAATGCCGAGTGTTTAAGAGGGAGTGGACAACAAAATATTTTTTCACCGAAGTCCGATCAATGCTGGTATGTCTGATATGCCAGGAAACACTTGCAGTCTTCAAAGAGTACAATCTCAGCCGTCACTTTGCCACAAAGCATGGCAACTATGCTAGCAAGCAGTCACCTCAAGAACGGGAGGCTACTGCACAGAGGTTGATGGCTAAATTACAGGCTCAGCAAAATGTTTTTCACAGACAAACTGCAATTCAAGAGACAACTACCAAAGCAAGTTTTATGCTATCATTCAAATTAGCAAAAGCTAGCAAACCTCTCTCTGAAGGCGAGTTTTTGAAAGAATGTATGATAGAGACAGCAGGTCTCTTGTGTCCAGAGAGCAAAGGCAAGTTTGAAAAACTCAGCTTATCGCCCAGGACAGTGACTCGTCGAGTGGAACTGATTGATGAAAACTTGGCCAGCAAGTTAAATAGTAAGGCAGAGTTCTTTAAGTTTTATTCACTAGCATTGGATGAAAGTAATGACGTAAAGGACACTGCTCAGCTCCTAATTTTTATCCGAGGGATTAGTGACAATTTTGAAATTACGGAGGAGTTTTTAGCCATGGAGCCACTGAAAGGAAAAACACGGGGAGAGGACTTGTATGACCGGGTGTCTACTGTCATCGAGAAAATGAAGCTACCATGGAGTAAACTTGCTAATGTCACGATAGATGGATCTCCAAATTTAACTGGAAAAAATGTTGGACTGCTAAAAAGAATTCAGGATAAAGTGAAAGAGGAGAACCCTAACCAAGATGTTATTTTTCTCCACTGTATTATTCACCAGGAATCATTGTGCAAGTCTATATTACAACTTAATCATGCTGTTAATCCAGTCGTAAAGCTTGTTAATTTCATTCGAGCAAAGGGACTTCAGCACCGTCAGTTTATTAAGTTTCTAGAGGAAACTGATGCGGATCACCACGACTTACTTTAACACTTTTACCACTTACTTTACCAATTTTATTTTGCCTTTGCCATCTTCAATATAAGGTATGTTATTGTGCTATGATTCCTCCATTTTTTGAAGTTTCAAATTATAATAATTAGTGTTTACATTCTTCTTGTTAAAATGTTTGAAATGAATAAAACTATTGAAATAAAAAAAAAGACCGTACCCTTTTATGTAATGATGTTTACTTTGAATTTATATTAGTTCACACAAACACTCCATCCATGCTTTTGTTCCGGCCCTTCGGTCCAGTTTAAGAACCCATTGTGGCCCTCAAGTCAAAAAGTTTGCCCACCCCTGCTCTAATGGGTAGAGACCTTTTAGCCAAAATGGGGACAGATATCACTTTTGCTCTAGATGGCTCAGCACAGCTTCGCCTAAGTGAGGATACCTCCCCAATGATCCTGTCCTTAGCAGTGCCGAGGGAGGAAGAATGGAGACTTTATACCCCCCAGACAAAGACCTCACCATTAGAACCTGAATTATAGAAGGAATTCCCGCTGGTCTGGGCAGAAGGGAATCCTCCAGGCCTGGCTAAGGACCACGCCCTGGTGCTAATCGATTTAAAGCCTGGGGCACAGCCTGTTAAAACTGCCATTATCCAATTCCAAGGGAAGCATGCCTAAAAGTCCAGATCCACTTAGACTGGCTGCTTCAGTGGGGACGTGTTAAATGATGCAGGTCTCCATGGAATATGCCTCTCTTGTCTGTCAAAAAGCCTGGGACTAATGATGACCGCCCGGTACAGGATCTATAGGCTGTTAATGAGGCTGTTATAACCCTGCATTCAGCACTGCCAAACCCCTACACTCTTCTGGGACTCATCCCATCAGAGGCAGAATGGTTTACATGCCTAGATCTGAAAGATGCCTTTTTCTGTCTTCAATTAGTTCCTTCCAGTCAGCCTCTCTTCACTTTCAAATGGGAATACCCAACTACAGGGGCCAAGGAGCAGTTCACGTGGACCAGACTGCCACAAGGGTTCAAGAACTCCCCTTTCTCGTTTTAGTGGAGCACTAGCATCTGATCTGTCTAAGTTCCCAGGACAGGACTTGGGGTGTGTTCTACTCCAGTATGTAGACGACCTCCTACTGGCTCAGTGCAGGGAGGGAACATGAGCCCTTCTGAGACTACTAACTGACACAGGTTATCGGATGTCTAAGAAAAAGGCACAGAGGAACAGTGTATCAGAGGGAAATTCAACATTCTCCTGAATTCCGGGCGTGCCAATAAGAAGAGTAGAAGATCTGAAGCACCTGCATTACTGCACATTTTTATTTTTATTTTTTAAATTACTTTTTCTCCTTTTAACTAAGAAAACATTTTTTTTCTTTTTTTTCTTTTTTCTTTTTCTCCATCACCTGATTTTGCCCTTTCAGCTACTACATTTTTATTTTTAACTAGTATTATTACCGCTACCATTTTACCATTCTTTAAAGTGTCATTTTATTTTGTCTTTATTTTATTTTGGGACTAATGTTCTCCATTCTATTTTCATCGTTCCTTTAGCAACATTTTTCTCTACCTCAATTTGCCTCTGTGCTAAACAATCTTCCCCACTTTTTCCCTCTTGCTGTCCTGTTTCTCTTACCCTACTCCAGCTTTTGATTTTCCCTATTCTTTTTACCCCCTGTCAAAATTTAACCCTGCTTATATATCCTACGTCCAATCCCCTGTTCTAAATCCTTATACACCTTTCCCTTATCTTCCTTCACTATCCAATTTTTTTTTCTCTTCTTCTTCTTCTTTTCTCTCTCTATTGTTTTATTGTTGTTTGCTTGATTGACGAGTATATTGGGTTTTTTTTTGTTTGTTTTTTTTTTAGGATTGTTTGTGAGGTTAGACTGCTTATTCTTTTTATTTTCCTGCCCTTCCCTCTCCCCCCCCCCCCCTGGTTATTTCTGTGCTTCTGTTTCCCCTTGCGTCGCTTGATATTATTGGTTGTTTGTAGTTTGTATTCATCTCCAGGAATCTGTTGCTGTAATTTGTTGGTATTAGTGGCGGACCTATAGGAGTTTTCTCCTCTTATAAATAGTCTCTTCCCCTTTTATACTTCATTCTCTTTTCTCTCTTACTTTTTTTGTTCCTTCCTTGTTTTTCCTCCTCTTTTTCCCCTCCCTTTTTCCAATTTCATTTTTGCACTCCTTTTTTTCTATCCTTTCTTTTTCTCTTCAACGTTTTCCCTTCTTTCCCCCTTATCTCCCAACTCTCTTAGTCCGGGGGCCACCCTTTATTTGGGGTAGTAATATCGTAAATACAATAGTGTTCAGTGCCTGGTACGTTGTGCCT
>NW_005871704.1:88051-93833 GCF_000147115.1 Myotis lucifugus | reverse complement strand
AGAGCCACCACTAGGCGTTGATCAGCCACCACGCAGAGATGTTCATTCAACTGAGGAGCCGTGCTACTACAACGGCCAGAGGAGCAACACCAGCCGGATGAGCCATGTCCACTCAGTGAGCAGGCAATGCCTGCTCAGTTCCAGACACTGATCGACTCAACAACTAGTCATGTTCAGTGAGATCAAACATGGGTAGACAAAGGAAACCCCCAAAAGGAAAGAAAAGGAGGACTCGCCAGAAAAGCAGCTAAGTGAGACAGAGATATGCAACATGACGGAAAAAGAATTCAGAATAAGGTTCCTAGAGTACATGCACCGGATGTTCAAGAAGCAAGAAGAAACAGATGAAAAACTCAACTACTTATGCAAGAAGCTAGAAGAAACAGATGAGACGAAACTGGTTTGGCTCAGTGGATAGAGCGTCGGCCTGCGGACTGAAAGGTCCCAGGTTCGATTCCGGTCAAGGGCATGTACCTGGGTTGCGGGCACATCCCCAGTAGGAGATGGGCAGGAGGCAGCTGGTCGATGTTTCTCTCTCATCGATGTTTCTAACTCTCTATCTCTCTCCCTTCCTCTCTGTAAAAAATCAATAAAATATATTTTTAAAAAAAAGAAGAAACAGATGAAAAAATCAACAACTTAAGTAAGTCCCAAGAAGAAATGAAGAGCGACATAGCTTCAATAAAAAACACCATTGAAAGTATCAACAGTAGACTGGGAGAAGCGGAGGACCGAATTAGTGAATTAGAAGACAAGGAAGCAAAACACACTCAAACTGTACTGCAAATGGAGAAAAAAATTAGAAGACAGGAGGAGAACCTAAGGGAGCTTTGGGACAACATGAAACGAAACAACATACGAATAATAGGGGTGCCAGAACAACAGAAAGATGAACATGGATTAGAAAACCTATTCGAAGAAATAATATCAGAAAACTTCCCTGAGGTGGGGAAGAAAAAAGTCACACAAGCCCAGAGAGTCCCAAACAAGGTGAACCCGAAAAGACCCACACCAAGACACATCATAATTACCATGGCAAATGTTCAGGATAAAGAGAGAATCTTACAGGCTGCAAGAGAGAGACGGAAAGTAACATACAAGGGATCTCCCATTAGATTATCAAATGATTTCTCAACAGAAACACATCAGGCCAGAAAAGAATGGACGGAAATCTACAAAGTGATGCATAGCAAAGGACTGAATCCAAGAATACTCTATCCAGCAAGGCTATCATTCAAAATTGAAGGGGAAATAAGAAGCTTCACAGACAAAAAAGGGCTAAGGGAGTTTATCACCACCAAGCCAGCCATGCAAGAAATGCTAAAGGGACTGGTGTAAAAAGAAGAAATATCAAGCTCAGAAAGAAAACAGCCACACACACACAAAAAAAGAAATGGCTACAAACAAGTACCTTTCAATAATAACTTTAAATGTAAATGGACTAAATGCTCCAACCAAAAGACATCGAGTGGCTGAATGGATAAAAAAACATGACCCATACATCTGCTGTCTACAAGAGACCCACCTCATTAGAAGGGACTCACACAGACTGAAAGTGAAGGGATGGAAAAATATCTTTCACGCAACTGGAAAGGAAAAGAAAGCTGGGGTAGCAATACTTATATCTGACAAAATACATCTCAAAGTGAAGGCCCTAACCAGAGATAAGGAAGGCCACTTCATAATACTAAAGGGATCAATACAACAAGAAGATATAACCCTGGTAAACATATATGCACCCAATGCAGGAGCACCCACATACATAAGAAAACTTCTGGAAGATATCAGGGGAGAGATCGACAACAATACAATCATAGTAGGGGACTTTAATACACCACTGACATCACTGGATAAATCCGCTAGACAAACAATCAGCAAAGAAACAGCAATCCTAAATGACTCACTAGATCAGATGGACTTAATTGACATCTTCAGAACACTTCACCCCACAGCTGCGGAATATACATTCCTCTCAGGTGCTCATGGGACATATTCAAAAATAGACCACATATTGGGTTACAAGCAAAGTCTCCACAAATTCAAGAAGATTGAGATCATAAAAAGCATCTTCTCAGACCACGATGGCATAATGTTAGAAATAAACTACAATAAAAACAACCCAAAATACTCAAACACTTGGAAGCTGAATAGCATGTTATTAAATATTGATTGGGTTACCGATGACATCAAAGAAGAAATTAAAAACATCCTGGACACTAATGACAATGAAAACACAACAATCCAAAACCTCTGGGACACAATGAAAGCAGTCCTGAGAGGGAAGTTTATAGCTCTACAGGCCTATCTCAAAAAACAAGAAAAAATGGTAGTTAATCACCAAACTCTACAACTCAAAGAATTAGAAAGAGAGCAACAAGAAAACCCCAGAGTGAGCAGAAGGAAGGAGATAATAAAGATTAGAGCAGAAATCAATGAAATAGAGACCAAAAAAACAATACAGAAAATCAATGAAACCAAGAGCTGGTTCTTTGAAAGGATAAACAAGATTGACAAACCTCTAGCCAGGCTCACCAAGAAGCAAAGAGAGAGGTCCCAAATAAACCAAATCAGAAATGATAGAGGCGAAATAACAACAGACCCCACAGAAATACAAATGATTGTTAAACAATACTACGGGCAACTCTACTCCAACAAACTAGACAACCTGGAGGAAATGGACAAATTCCTAGAAAAATACAACATTCCAAAACTCAATCAGGAAGAATCTAAAAACCTCAATAGGCCAATAACTATGGAAGAAATTGAAGCAGTCATCAGAAAGCTTCCAGCAAACAAAAGCCCAGGGCCAGACGGCTTCACAGGGGAGTTTTACCAAACATTCAAGGAAGATCTAAAACCTACTCTCCTCAGACTACTACAAAAAATTCAAGAGGAAGGAACACTTCCAAGCTCATTCTATGAAGCCAGCATCACCCTAATACCAAAACCAGGTAAAGACATCACAATGAAAGAGAATTACAGGCCAATATCCCTCATGAACATAGATGCCAAAATCCTCAACAAAATCTTAGCAAATTGGATCCAGCAGTACATCAGAAGGATCATACACCATGACCAAGTAGGATTTATCCCAGAGATGCAAGGATGGTACAACATCCGTAAATCAATAAATGTGATACATCACATAAACAAATTGAAAGAAAAAAACCACATGGTCATATCAATTGATGCAGAAAAAGCATTCGACAAAATCCAAAACCCATTTTTGATAAAAATTCTCAGCAAGGTGGGAATAGAAGGATCATACCTCAACATAATAAAAGCCATATATGACAGGCCCACAGCCAACATCATACTCAATGGACAAAAACTAACACCATTTCCCCTAAGAACAGGAGCAAGACAGGGATGCCCACTCTCACCACTCCTGTTCAACATAGTACTGGAAGTATTAGCCATTGCAATTAGACAAGAAGAAGAAATAAAAGGCATCCAAATTGGAAAAGAGGAAGTAAATCTGTCCTTATTTGCAGATGACATGATATTATACATACAAAACCCTAGAGACTCCATCAAAAAGCTACTAGACTTAATACATGAATTTGGCAATGTAGCAGGATACAAACTTAACCCCAAGAAATCTGATGCATTTCTATACACCAATAGTGAACTTTCAGAAAGAGAGATTAGAAAAACAATCCCATTTACCATCGCACCAAAAAAATTAAGATACCTAGGAATAAACTTAACTAAAGAGGTTAAAGACCTCTACTCAGAAAACTACAGGACGTTGAAAAAAGAGATAGAGGAAGACATAAACAGATGGAAGAACATACCATGTTCTTGGATTGGTAGAATCAACATCATTAAAATGTCTATACTACCCAAAGCAATCTATACATTCAACGCACTCCCCATTAAAATACCAATGGCCTTCTTCAAAGATCTAGAACGAACTCTCCAAAAATTCATCTGGAATAAAAAAAGACCCCGAATAGCTGCAACGATCCTGAGAAAGAACAAAGTAGGCGGGATCTCAATGCCAGATATCAAGCTGTATTACAAAGCCACTGTTCTCAAAACTGCCTGGTACTGGCACAAGAACAGACATATAGATCAGTGGAATAGAATAGAGAGTCCAGAAATTAGCCCGAACCAATATGCTCAATTAATTTTTGACAAAGGAGGCATGAACATACAATGGAGCCAAGATAGTCTCTTCAATAAATGGTGTTGGGAAAATTGGACAGATATATGCAAGAAAATGAAACTAGACCACCAACTTACACCATACACAAGAATAAACTCAAAATGGATAAAGGACTTAAATGTACGACAGGAAACCATAAAAATTCTAGAAGAATACAAAGGCAACAAAATCTCAGACATATGCCAAAACAATTTCTTCACTGATACAGCTCCTAGGGCAGTTGAAACTAAAGAGAAAATGAACAAATGGGACTACATCAAAATAAAAAGCTTCTGCACAGCAAAAGAAACCATCAACAAAACAACAAGAAAACCCACCTCGTGGGAAAACATATTTGCCAACGTCATATCTGATAAGGGCTTAATCTCCAAAATTTATAGGGAACTCATACAACTTAACAAAAAGAAGATAAACAATCCAATCAAAAAATGGGCAAAGGATCTAAATAGACACCTTTCAAAAGAGGACATTCAGAAAGCCAAGAGACATATGAAAACATGCTCAAAGTCACTAATCATCCGAGAGATGCAAATCAAAACAACAATGAGGTACCATCTCACACCTGTCAGAATGGCCATCATCAACAAATCAACAAACGACAGAGGCAGAGCTGCCTCAAACTGATTGTCGGACTGCAGTGGGAAGGCCAGGGAGGGTTGGGGGACAGGAGGGAGGGGAGTAAGAGATCAACCGAAGGACTTGTATGCATCCATATAACCATAACTAATGGACATAAGACACTGGGGGGTAAGGGAGGGCAGGGTTCTTGTCAAGGGCGGGGGGAAAAAAGGACACTTATGTAATACCCTTTGTAATACTTTTAGCGAAAAATAAAAAATAAAAAAATAATGAGAGAGAATCATTGAAAGCTGCCTCCTGCAAACCCCCTTCTGGGGATCGAGCCCAAAACCAGAGCATATGCCCTTGACCAGAATCAAATCTGGGACCCTTCATTCCTCAGGCTGAGACCCTATCCACTGAGCCAAATTGGCTAGGGAAAGGACATTTATTCTTAGCAAACACTCGGACAAAAGCAAACATTTCCCAGAACTGAGATAAGAATAATCAATGAGCCCTAACCAGTTTGGCTCAGTGGATAGAGCGACGACCTGTCGATTCTGGTCAAGGGCATGTACCTTGGTTGCAGGCACATCCCCAGGGGGAGGTGTGCAGGAGGCAGCTGATCAATGTTTCTCTCTCATTGATGTTTCTTTTTTTTTTAATTCTTTTTATTGCTTAAAGCATTACAAAGGGTATTACATATGTGTCCTTTTTTTTCCCCACCCTTGACAATACCCCGGCTTCCCCTACCCCCAGTGTCTTATGTTCATTGGTTATGCTCATATGCATGCATACAAGTCCTTCAGTTGATCTCTTACCCGCCTCCCTCCTGCCCCCCAACCCTCCCCGGCCTTCCCGCTGCAGTTTGACAATCTGTGTGAGGCAGCTCTGCCTCTGTATCTATTATTGTTCAAAAGTTTATAATGGTCTCTATTATCCATGAATGAGTGAGATCATGTGGTATTTTTCCTTCATTGACTGGCTTATTTCACTTAGCATAATGCTCTCCAGTTCCATCCATGCCGTTGCAAATTGTAAGAGTTCCTTCTT
>NW_005871704.1:0-9048 GCF_000147115.1 Myotis lucifugus | reverse complement strand
GCAGGAATCTAACTGATCTTGTTCAACTCTCCTACAGCACCTAGAGCATTTCCCACTGTGCTGACATCCCTCAAAAATATGTGTGGAATAAAGGCTGGAACTTTAAACCCTATCTTTGCTAACCCTCAGATCCATAGTACTATTTTGATCTCTTTTGTTTAAAGGCATATCATCATGACGGGTACAAGAGAGCAGAGATAGTCAACATAGAGAAGGTCCTTAGATTTATCAGGATGAAAAGGTTGGAGTGGTCTTCTGGACTGGGAAACTAGAGTATGAGCATCAGGCTTACAGAGAATTTTTCTTTAAAATATGAGAACAGAACTGAGAAAAGAGAATAAGTGGACAGGATGCATTTATTGGTTCATTTTATCAACAAACATTTATTGATCCAGAAGGGGTTTTTTTGAGAAATCTGGCAATTAAGGATACATAAAGAAGATAAAAACTTATGGAGGAGTCAGGATCCAATCTGTATTTAAATGGGATGGGAAGGCTTGAGCATGTTTTCTTGTCCAAAGCAAAACAACCACAAAAGCAAGGTACTCAAGATATTTGACTTGATACATAGAACATAAGACCCAAGGGGAGGTGAGCAGGAGCAGGATTTAGGGGACAGTCAGCGTTGCAAAGACATTCAGGACACTTCTTCTTTAGGGACCAGAAAAAGACACAAGAATGGAATTCAGTCTTAATTTGAAGGGAAAAGTATGTGAGAAAGGTCTGACCATATGACTTCTCCATTCTCTAGAATTAGAAGTGAGGTCACCAAAGGTGAGAGGAGCCTCAACTAATACTGTTTCATATCATCTTCCCTACTGTCCTAGCCCCTCTCTATGCTTCAGGATTGTGGGTTCATAGGATCCTCTCAGACATTTTCTTGATTATTTATCTATCCCCATTGTCAAGCAAAGTGCCTGCATTTAGAGGAAGATCAATGAGTGTGAGTCAATTAGCTTGAAAATTATGATGATGTCATATCTGATTGTAAGGACAGAGGAGAAAGAGAGTCAAACATGACTCTGGCGCATGAGACACTAGTAAGATGGGAATAGGACCAGTGTGTTAAGAGAATAAAAAGAAGAGGTTTGGAAAGAAGGTGGGATGCACTTGTTTATATCCCACTCCATGGCCCCTGCTGGTGAGAGCCACATCTCTGTCTGAGGCTGGCGCTGAAGGGGTTTCATTCCCTTGGGCTTCCAGGGATTGAATGTTCTTCCTCACTCGCCTCAATGATCCACACGCTCCCTCCAAGCAGTTGGATGCTTCTGGTCCAAGGTCCAGTTCAGATCCTTTCTGTCCTCAGAACAATGCCTCATGCTTCAACTGCAGCTTGGGAATTTACTACTAACCACTAGATACACAAGGACAAAAATGGACAAAACTGTGGGAAGGGAAAAGTTATCCTCCTGCTATCTGACTTCAGAATACTTCAGGTAAAGCCCAGAATCTCACTAGTCTGAAAGCAAATTAGAGTATGGGGTTTAAATGGTTTCAGGAATGTCATGTCTAAGTGTGAGCACATACCCCATATAAATCAGCTCAATGCCCCCCTCCCCCCCCACACACACACACACTGAAAGGTCTCATAGTAGAAGGTATCATGTGAGATACTCTATCCTGGCTTAAAATTTAAGTTTTTATTATTTTATGTTAATCTCATTGAGAAATAACTTATGCACAATCAAATGCACCCGTTTAAGGTATACATTTGATGAATTTTGCCTACTTAAAACCATCAAAACCTTGAAACCATTCCCGTAGTTAAGATAGAAAACACTTTCATCATGCCAAATAATGCCTAGTGCCCTGTTGCTATATATGCCTCCCTCTGCCCATCCATAGGCAACCACTGCTCTGCTTTTTTGTTACTATAAGTTCGTTTGTATTTCATAAAAATGAAAGAATACACTCATGTATTATTTTATTGATGCCTTCTTTCACTCGGCAGGATAATTTTTAAATTCAACCACGTTGTTGCATGTTTAAGGAGTTACCCACTTTTATTGTTGAGTAGTATTTCAATGTATATTTTACTTATTTGTGTACCTATTGATGGACATTTAGGGAATTTCCAGTTTGGACTATTATGGAGAAAAGCTGCTATTAACACGTACTCACAATCTTTGTTGGACATATCTTTTTCTTTTTCATGGATAGATGCCTGGAAGTGGCATATCTGACTTGTATGGCAAGTGTGTATTTAACTTTTTTTTTAAAATATATTTTATTGAATTTTTACAGAGAAGAAGAGAGAGGGACAGAGAGTTAGAAACATCGATGAGAGAGATCGATCAGCTGCCTCCTGCACAGTCCCCAGTAGGGATGTGCCCGCAACCCAGGTACATGCCCTTGACCAGAATCGAACCCGGGACCCTTGAGTCCGCAGGCCGACGCTCTATCCACTGAGCCAAACCGGTTTCGGCGTGTATTTAACTTTTTAATAAATTGTCAAACACCTTTAAAGTGGTTACCAGCAACAGTGTATGAGAGTTTTAGTGGGTCTACATCCTCCCTGACATTTTATGTTGTCAGTCTTTTCAATGTAAGCCATCCTAAGGAGTTATCTCATTGCAGTTTTAGATTGTGTTTTCATGGTGACTAATTATGCTGACCATCTTTTCATGTGCTTGTCAACCATTTAATATCTTCTTTTATGAATTGTCAGTTCAAACTATTTTCTCATTTTTTATTGCATTCTCTTAAATTTTAGAGCCACGACAACGTTTATATAATCAGAATATGAGTCTTTTTCTGGATATAAGCATCACAAATATTTTATTTTATTCTTTAGTTTGGCTTTTAATTATCAGTTGTGGTTTTGTTTGTTTTTTTAATCGTTGACACTATTACAGATGTCCTCCATTTTCACCTCCTTTGGCCACCCCTACCCAGGACGCTCCACCTGTACCCTGGCCTTCACCACTTTGTTGTCTGTGTCCACGGACTATGCATATATATTCTGTAGCAACTATCTTCCCTATCTTTTATGCAGTTCCCACCCTCACTCCCATCCCCTCTGACCTCTGTTGGACTCTTCCATGTATCCGTGCCTCTGGTTCTTTTTTTTTTTCCAAGCCAAACTGTATCCAGCTTTATTAAAGATACTTTTCATGCACAATCATGGTGTTTAAGGCAGGACATGGGCAGAAAATCGTTAACAGTATACAACAACTTTCAAACTCCCTTCTTCAATGAACTACCAAAATCAGAAAGCCACCATAAAACCCAGTGAAGTCTACATCTGATGCTCTGAATAGGGAAAGTTTAGAGTGAGGGTTGACATTTCACATTGAGCATGTTGTGTAACAACTTTTCACAAGCCGACCCTGACTTTCAAGAAATGAAATGAAAATGGCAGAGAACATCGATCTGTAGATCCACAATCTAAAAAGGAACTGCTGCTCTTTAGAGGGAGGCCATCTCAGTGGTGACACTGGAAAGCTCAGATTGCCCAACCGACTGGAGATCAATGTTTTTGGGTCAGGTCCCAACAGGTCTCTGGGCTTAAGAGAGCCAAAGTCTATGCTTAAGTTGGAGAGGGAGAAAAGGACAGAAAAATGAATTTTAGTTTTCCACACAACAAGGTGTTTGTGCCAAGATGGTTAATGTGTGTCAACAACAAGAGATCCTCCTCCCAGGAACCAAGAGGAAGTTTCTCAAAACTAGAAGAGAAAGGTATTTCCCCTCATGTCAGTCCAGCTTTGGAGACATTCTATTAGTACTATATGTCCTTCCCCAAAATAACAATGAAGTGTTCTGTGTGCTAACAACATAGCTTAAAAAAAAGTAAAACAAAATTCTGCATTTTTATAAAACTTGATTAAAAAATAGTATTTCAAACTGTACAGTCACCAGAAATACACAGCTATCAAAAATGCACACACTTCACCTGGCATCTCCAGCACCTTCAGCTTCCTGTGCCTGGTCTGCTCTGGCATCTCCATTTTCTGCAGGGCTATTCCCATCTTTGCCAGCATCAGCTTTCCCTTTTCTCCTTTGGTACCTTCGCTCCCTTCTTTGCAGGGGCCTTTTTTAGGCTTGGGCTCTGGCTTTGGACGAGCAGGTTTATCTGATAACCCGGCTCGTCCTTCACCTTGGCTTTATCCCCTTCAGCCTTCCTCTTGGGCATGATGGCGATGGTGGTGGGACACCTGAGCGGGACGCAGGGAAGCAGCAGCGCGAGGGCTTTGCTCAGTCCAGGGATCGATGTCATTTCCTCACACTGCTCTCTGGTTCTTTTTTATCATGTTTATTTTGTTCATTAGATCCCACATATTAGTGAGATCATGTGAAATTTGTCTTTCTCTACCTGATTTATTTCACTTAGCATAATAATCTCCAGGTCCATCCATGCTATCTGAAAGGGTACGAAATCCTTCTTTTTTCAATTGCTGCATAGTATTCCATGGTGTAAATGTACCACAGTTTTTTAATCCACACATCTGATGATGGGCACTTGGGCTGTTTCCAAATCTTAGCTATTGTAAATAATGCTGCTATGAACATAGGGGTGCATATATTCTTTCTAATTGGTGTTTCAGGATTTTTTTGGATATATTCCTAAAAGTGGAATCTCTGGGTCAAATGGCAGTTCAAGTTTTTAATTTTTTCAGGAAACTCCATACTGTTTTCCACAGTTCCTGCACAAGTGTGCGTTCCCACCAGCAGTGTAGTAAGGTTCCTTTTTCTTCACATTCTTGCCAGCACTTGTTTGTTGGTATGTTGGGGGTAGCCATTCTGGTAGGTGTGAAGTGATACCTCATTGTCATTTTAATTTGCATCTCTGATGATCAGTGACAATAAGCACTTTTTTATGTCTCTTTAAAGATGTGTCTATTTAGGTCCTTTGCCTATTGTTTAATTGTACTGCTTATCTTCTTTTTGTTGAGTTGTATAAATTCTATATAGATTTTGGAAATTAACCCCTTACCCAATGTATCATGGGTAAATATGTTCTCTCACACAGTGGGTTCCCTTCATATTTTGAAGATGGTTCCTTTTGCTGTGCAGAAACTTTTTACTTTGATGTAGTCCCACCTGTTTATGTTTTCCTTTGTTTCTCTTGCCCTACGAGTTGTTTCTGGAAGTTCTGCTATGTGAGATGTCTAAGATTTTGCTGCCTATGTTTTCTTCTAAGATTTTTATGGTTTCACAACTTACATTAAAGTATTTTATTCATTTTCAGTATATTCTTGTGTATGGTATAAGATGGTAATCCAATTTCACTTTTTTGTATATACCTGCCAGATTTTGCCAATACCGTTATTTTAAGAGACTGTCTTTATTCCATTGCAAGACTGTCTTGCCTCCTTTGTCAAATATTAATTACCATAATGATGTGGGTCAATTTCTGCATTTTTTGTTCTTACCATTGATCCACATGCCTATGTTTTCTCTATGTATTTTATTGTTTCAGGTCTTATATTCAAGTCTCCTTTGAGTTAATTTTTGTGAATGGTATCAGATAGTGGTCTCATTTTATTCTTTTACATGTGGCTTTCCAGTTTTCCTAACAGAATTTATTGAAGAAACTTCAATTGTATGTTTTTGGCTTCTTTGTCAAAAATGGATTGCTCAAATCAATCAATATGATATACCACATTAACAAAACAAAAGATAAAAATTATATGATCACACAATCTATGCAGAAATAGCACTTGACAAAATACAACATCTATTTATAATTAAAACACTCAATAAAATATTATAGAAGAAAAGTGCCTTAACATAATAAAGGTCATATATGACAAACCCTCAGCTAATACCATACTCAACGGTGAAAAACTGAAATCTCTTTCTCTAATATCAGGAGCAAGACAAGCATGCCCACTCTCACAAATAATATTCAACATAGTAATAGAAGTCCCAGCCACAACAATCAGGCAAGAAAAAGAAATAAAAAGCATCCATGTTTGGAATAAAGAAGTAAACCTGTCACTGTTTGAAGATGACATGACTCTGTGATTAGAGAACCCTAAAGACTCCACCAAAAGTCTATTGGAAACAATAAAGAAATATAGTAATGTGGCGGCAGCCAAACTTATTTTTTTCACTCCCACATTTTCTCCATTCAATATGTCTTCTTAGAATAGTGTTGTTGTTGTTGTTAATGTAATAGACCACTTGACTCAATTTATAAAATGAAATTTGGTGTATTTTTTAAAAATGACAGTTCCTTAGCAATAAGCTAGATTTCTCATCTCAGAATCTCTGTGAGTGGGGCTGGACATCCACATTTGTAAGATACCCTCAGGTTATAATTATGTAAAATAAAGACTGAGAACAACCACTTTGAAATATTAACTCATACTGTAAACGAACAACCAAGGGGTCTGAGCTGCCTGTCACTACTTCAGCCAATTAAGCAGAGACAGGGTTGAATCATATATGAGCATTTATTTCAATAATGTCTGCATTATGGGAGAGCAGCAGGTCATCCACAAAAATTTTCTCTGCAGCCCACCATAAGCCAGCTGCTTATATTGGGTAGGACACGATTTTGTGGGAAAGTAGGAATTACAGGTTTCAAAAAGTAGGCATGGGATAATCATTACAGGTTAAAAATCATGGAAGCTGGGGGGGAGGGGAGAGACAGAGAGTGGGTGCCTCTGGGCAGCCGGGGCACCCCAGGACCAGATTTACAGGTAATAGGGGCTGGGGGTTGTAAAGAGCAGGGGCCTCTAGGACTGGGTGCCATGAGGTTGTAAATCTTTCCACAATGATAGGCAGTTTTCAGAAGGAGGACAGACTGCATTCGATGTTAGCTCTCATGTCCCAGGGCATAGAACTCTCAATGAGGATAGAATGTGCTTTCTCTAATCAGAACAGAACCATCATGGTTAACAGAGCATGATTAATATTTCTTATAATTGCAGCTGGTCCCCAATATATTTTATTTCTGACTCTACCAATACTTTTAACTTAAATTGGCTTAAATCCAAATCTAGGTATATCAGGCAGAAGAGTGAAGACAGTACAATAGCTAACACCTCCATTAATTTGCTTCAATTTTGCCTTCTTTGAGTGAATCACTACCTGCTGTGAATCTATCTCCATAATTTGGCAGTAAAATAGAATAAAACTGTATGATAAACTAGGAGGGAAAAAACATTGTGTAAGTCTTGCAAACATTCTAACGTATGGGCCAATAATTACCTCCAGCACACAAGTCATTCTCTATAGATAACAGTAAAGTTCATAAGAATTAAAGGCCCCATTTGAATTGCCTCTTCCTTCTTCCTACCACCCATTTATCTACTTCTTCACTTATACAACTTGAGCACCTGGGACCCACAAGACTACAAAGAATGGCAACTATCAGAAAAAATGCCTTTACACTATTACATGTATTTATCTTAGAGAATAAGTCAATAAAAAGAGAAAGCATGGTCTTAAACAAGGATGGAATTCTGTGACTGATATTAGATCCTTACTGGAACTGACAAAGTTGACTTTTTATGGGACCCTCACGCTCAAGCTGAGGGTGGGGAGGGAGATTCCTAATATATTCCTTAAGTGTAAAAGTAATTTCCTCCTGAGGAAAATATTAGTGTCTTCTGGAACTACCTACACCTAGCAAAGGCCTTTTCATTATTCTTCAGCAGAGATCATCTGCGTAGTCTCCATAACTACCAAGGGGTCAGTCCTTAGGAAGGACTAAATATATGAATTGATTTCCACATTACACTTTCTCTAGTCAACATAAAATCTAATTTGTTCCACAGTGCTCAATGATCTAAAGTGGTGTCCATTAGGATAAAAATTGGAGCTCCCAAATCACTAGTGGATCATCTTTTTCCTTGGGTATATATCAAAGGTCTGCCAGCTACCTTCAGAGATCTTGAAGGATGTTTTTGGACCTATTCAACTCTTACACACTGCCCAGAGAGCTTATTCATGCACAGTGCAGAGTGAGAAAAGCCTGATAGTGTAATGGAACCCACACTGACTCCCCAGCTTCTCGTGACAGGCTGTCCAGTGGAGATCATTATCATGAAGTTTACCTTCCTCTGTATATGATATTGGATCTGCTCTTAAAGTGACAGCTCTGAGAATTCTAGCTCAAAAGCCTTAGTCTTAAGTTTTAGAAGAGAAAAGCAACTGCAACTTCTGTCCTATTTTTTTACATTTATGTTTATTGATTACAGAGAGGAAGGGAGAGGAAAAGGTAGAAACATTAGTGATGAGACAGAATCATTGATTGGCTGCCTCCTGCATGACCCCTACTGGAGATTGAGCCCACAACCTGTGCATGTGCCATGACCTGGAATCAAACTATGACATCCTGGTTCATAGGTCGAAGCTCAACCACTGAGGAATACCAGCCAGCTGTTCTATCTTTTTGGTTCCTGCTTGACCTAGTTGGTAGTCAACGGCTGTGGGAATTTGAAGGCTGGAGAGGCCTTCCTCGGGTCTCAACTTCTCACATGTCCTAGAGAAAAGAGTCTCCCCATTTGTAGACAATAAGAAAAAATGTAGGTCTTGCTAAAACATTAGCAGAAAACAGAAACAGCATCTGTTTAACTTTTAGTCTATAACAACATGATGAAAGTCATTCTCCAGATTGCAGCAATCTCCATGACTAATATAGCTTACTAGGAGCCTGGTGCATGAGGATTAGTGCACTTGGTGGGGGCGGGGGGTGAAGGTGCGGTCCTCTCCAATCCTGGAGTTTCTGTCTGTCTTTGCAATCATATGAGCAAATTGTCTGAGACCCCCAGCCCAGTTTGGTTTGTTGCTCACAGAATAATAGAGGCATTTTTTTTCTTTGCTCCATTGGTGGCGATTTTCTGGAAGTTTTATGATATCTTTTCTTTGATTTTTCCTAGATATTCTGAATTTATTTATGTCTCTCACCTTTGCTTCCCTCTATCCCCAACCGGAACAGTAACTTGCTCCAGGCTCACTTTGCTCTAGTACTAGGAGATCCGTCTGGACACCAGGAGTATGATTCCCAGAATTTAGGGGCTTCCTGCGCTCTGGGCGCCGCTTCAGCCCTGGGGCTGCCACCAAACTACTATTCACAGAAATTCCCGGGGCTCCCCC
>NW_005871703.1:391680-411593 GCF_000147115.1 Myotis lucifugus | reverse complement strand
TTCCCTATGAGGTCATCTTGTCCAGCCTGATACCCCCAGGCACTCGGTCCCCAACCAAGCAGGCCCTGCCGGGGACGGCTTCCGGGGCTGGGTGCCCATCCCTCCCTGGCCCCGGCCTGGCCTCCACCGTGCACCCATCCAGCCCTTCTCCCCAAAGCCCAGCTCAGCTCCCTCTCTGCACTGTGGGGAGGTGGGCCAGGCCCGGCCACGGTCAGTCACTTGCTAACTGCCGGGTACATCTAAGAGCTCAGGACGGGGTCCATCTGGATCACCTTCTGTCCTTGATTCTGAGTTTCTCTTACTTTAGCTGCATGATTATTTGTCCGGGTCCCCCCACCCCACCTTGGAGATAAGGTTCTAGAGACAGACCATGGAGAAAAGGAGAAGGAAATGTCTTGCTTCCTAAACATCTCTCTTGACCTCTCTTCGCCATTCTGTACCGCACCTACTTCTCTGCCCAAGCTTCCATCTTTTCTAACCGCAAATTACTTCAACAGCTCCCCCCCCCCAAATCTTCCAACTCCCTCAGTGCTCCAATCCCTTTCCCAGAGCTTCCACCGCGCTCTTGCTAATGCGGGAACCTGACCCTGTCACCTCTCTGCTCAACACCCTTCAATGCCAGGGTGCCAGCGAGAGGGCCCTGCTCCAGGCCCCTCCACACACAATACAGCACAGGTGCTGCATTGTCAAGAGCCCTTGGATGCCGAGGTCACGCGGGATCTGGGACTGCGTGCATGGCCCATAGCTTTAAACCTCTGCTCTTGTGATGCACACCGGTCAGACCCAGGGAACGCTTCTTACTCGAAGTTCTTGAAACAGAAAGCGACTGTGTCTGTGCACCGACACGCGCGACAGAGGTGGATATTGTACAAGTGCTTGTGTGAAATAAAAAAATAAGTGGATATGCTTGTTAAATCCTTCTGTCCCAGAGAGCATATATGCAATAGGTTATTTAATTTTTTTTCAGGGTTAACACAATGGCCCTAGCTGGTTTGCCTCAGTAGATAGAGTGTCGGCCCACAGACTGAAGGGTCCCAGGTTTGATTCCAGTCAAGGGCACGTACCTCAGTTGCAGATTCCCCAGCCCTGGTCAGGGCTCATGCAGGAAGCAACCAATTGATGTGTCTCTCTCACATCAAGGTTTCTCTCTGTCTCTCCCGCTCCCTTCCAGTCTCTCTAAAAATCAGTGGGAAAATATCCTCAGGTGAAGATTAACCTAAATAAATGTTAAAGAAGAATAACACAATGAATTCTTATATAATAAAATTTCCTAGTGGTATCAAGTATCCAGGTTCCTGCTTCTCTTTGAGTTCCAGAAATACATTCAAAATAACATTGTATTCAAAATAGATGCACAATGAAGGTGAGAAGCATTTTACAATACCAAATAATTCATATAACTTAATTTTATATAAATGTAGGTCTCGATATAACAGAAATGAAATTTGAGAGTGAATATTTATATTGGCAATTTGATGGTGGAATTACAAAGCCTTATATGTTATAAACATATCTCATCATATTTAATCACATTTACAAATTTTAAATTAAAAGTTTATATTTACTTCAATAATATTAATTAACTCTTTTAATTTTCATTAATTATAATTTGTATTTTCATTTTAATAGTTACATTAGAATATTTTAGTCATTCAGCCTATAAAAGCCATAGCTTTATGTAAATTTTTAATTTTGTTGTTATGAAGACTTATTGTCTAAGAAGACATGAAGAACACATTTTATTTAACAATTTGGTATCTCGATTTGTGGGCCTCTGTTCTCTTGTCCTGGGCCCCACACCTTTTAGGGGCGGCCAGCTTCATCGCTCCTTATTTCCTGCTGGACTCCTCGACATGGCCCTCACAGGCCTCCGCGGCCCAGCCTCTCTGCCTGCTACCCCAGTCCCCTCCGCTGATGTCTTCATGTAGCCCTGGACTGTGGGGGTTCCAGAACATTCTGTGCCTGCCCCGTGCCTGAGACACCTCTCTTTCCTTGCCATCATTCCATGGGCAGATCCCAACAGCCCGCATGTGCCCTCCCCTGACCCAGCAGGTGGGTGCCCTTCCGGATGCCCCTCTCTGTTCTTCCACCATAAGGTGAGGCTGTAGGTTCTTCCCCCAGAGATCAGGACCTTCTGGTGGGCAGAGACGGGGTGGGGGTGGGGCTCGGGAGTAGGCAGGGCCTGGGTGGAGGGGTCAGAGGCTCTGTGTGGTGACCTGAGCTCAGTGCTGACCCTCAGTGCTGGGACCACGGAAGTGCTGATACCTCTGAAGTCTGTAGGACTTGGGCCCTAGAGAAACTAAACATGTTAGGGAAAACTAGCTGAGACCTTGGCCTTTGCCCAGGTCTAGACCACCTGAGTGGGCCCAGAGAGCTAAGGCCTGTCTGGGAAGAGGCTGGCAGGAGCCCCATTGGCATCCCTGCCAGCCACCAGGCAGTTGTGGTGTGGGGGAGAGGAGGGGGGGCAGGATGCTGGGAGGTCGTCAGAGTGGGGGTAGGGACAGGGTGGAGATGGTGGGAAAGCAGGAGGGGCCAGCAGTAGAGGCCAACTGACATCGTCACTGTAGCCTCTGGCTCCCTGCAGGATTCTCTTGGTGGCAAATGTTGGGGGCAGGTAGAGTATGAGGGGGGCCCAGCCTTCTTTCTCCTCAGAGGACAGCTTCAAATATGTTGGAACCCCATTATTTACTAAGCACCTACTCTGTGCCCAGCACTGTGCTGATGTGCTGCACCTCACTTTCCTAGAGAAACACAGCCTGGCATTAGAGACCATCTCCTCCGGTTCTCCCATCTGGCAGAAGAGGAAACTGAGGCTCAGAGACAGGGAGTGACTTGCCCCCAGGTGAGAGAGCGGCAGAGCCTGGGTTGGAGTTGGCATCTCCTGACTCCTTTTCTGGGGGGCTCTCTCCCTACCCCTGGGACCTCCAGGATAAGGACGTTCTCTGCTCAGAGCTGGTAGAACCCACACCAATGAGCACCCCCCCCAAGTCCCCAGAACGGTAGCAGGCCCTGGGGGAGAACTTCCTGGTGTCGCCATCCTCTGCGCCACTCACCCTGCATGCCGCATGCAGAGTGCTAAGGGAACCAGGAGGTGGCTCAGTTCTGCCTCAGTTTCCCCTTTCTCCCATGGACTAGAGAGCCGGGCCTCCCTGGGCCTTGCCTCCCGCTGGCCCAACCACCTCCTCTCTGGGTCCCTGGGTCCCCATCCAGCCCTCTGCTTTCCTAAGCCCCAGCTTCCTGGTATCCTGCCTGCTTTAACCCAGAGGCCAGCAGACGAGTCTGAGACAACCCCCAGGGTAGAAAGTGAGAGGCTGGGTCCCTCGTACACCCTATTTATTGTTTCGCCATCAGCATTGCCATCAGCATCCTCACAACAGTGACAGATAACATTTGAGTGCTTATGGCTCTGCTCACAAGCAAGTGCTAGTGTTTGCTCCATTTTTCAGCTGGAAAAACTGAGGCTGGAGAGGCTGAGTGAGGCCTGAAGCCACCCTATTAGAAAGTGTCAGAAGGGACTGACTCCGAGATCTGTGAGATGGGCCCAAAGCCCGCAATTCCACCCTATCTTCAGTCCCTCTGAGCCACGGCCATGGCCCCCCCTGCTCTTCCTGAAAACCCAAGGAACCTGCCGGGACCCTTACCTTCATGTCCTGCCCACGCTCCACGGCTGCAGCTCGTCAGCCAGAGAGGCTGTCGGGAGCTGGGTGTGTGCGCAGACCCACCAGAAGGGATGCTGGGTTCCCTCCTCTTTACCTCTGCCCTTTGCCCTCCCTGCCCACGGCTGTGCCCCCACGTGGCTCTGGATGTGCCATGGATGGACAGAAACCCTGCTGATGGCCCTGCTCATTTAACCAACAGACAGGGACCTGAACGCTGCTTGTCATCCACAGCTCACTGGGCTCAGTGCACAGGTCCGGGCGTGGGCTCCACCCTCCTGGAGCTCCCTGTCCAGTGGTGGTGACGGGAAGAAATCTGTTCGCTCCGTTCATTCAACAGAGATGACCCCTGCGTGCCAGGTGCTATTCTTGGCACTGGGACCCGGAAATGAACAGAATGAAAGAAAGAAATGAGTGACGCAGCCTGTAGAAGGGGATGTGCCATGGAGGAAGAGAACGCCGGGAGCCGGTCAGGGACTGGGAGCAAGGCTGCAATCACGTCACAAAGCTAATTGGTGCCGTGACAGTTTGGGGGCTCCAGGAGTGTAGAGAGGGGACCTCTGATCCTTGCTTCAGCTGGGCCTGCTGCCCTGGACGGAGATGAGAGCAGAACTGGGTATCTGGAGCACCTGCGTCTCAGGCCAGTGGTCCCTAAACAGTGTGGCATAACGCAGGGCCAGTGGGGCATCCTGAAATGACCTCCGATGACCACCTGCATCAGAACCTGCGCTCTCTGTGCGTACCCAGAATGCACGGGGCCAGGCCTGCACGCGTGGGCACATGCTCACCTGGACATGGCCATGCATGTGGGTGTGCGCCATCGAATGGGCACTGATTACTGAGCACCCGAGCTACTTCAAGCACCCGGCCCCCAAGAGGCTCAGAGCCTCATGGCAAAGAGAGGACATGAAACAGCCTGCATGAAGGCAGGAGTGCTAAGGGCAGAACGCGGGGCAAGGGCTTACAGAGAAATCCCGGAGGCAGCAGAAGCTGAACCGGGCTGGGTTGCCTTCACTCGATTAAGCTCAAGTCACTGCAGCTGCTCTAGTGAGATGGCCTGGGCCAGCTCAGAAGGCAGTGAGTCCTCTGGCACCTCACAGGGAGGCGAGGCAGCTAGAGGAGGGGCTTCACGGGCTGGGTTGGGGTATAGTGCTGAGCTCTTCCACGGTTCCTGGGGTCCTGCGGAGTTGGGGACCCGCTGGAGAACTGGGGGGAGGAATGGCAGGGCGAAGCTCCTGGACTTTATCTCAGAGGGTGGTGGGGAGCCATGGAGGGTGTGGGAGCAGCCGAGAGGCAGGCGAAAGCTGAGTCTTGGGGAGATGAACCAGACCCCAGCACTGGGCTGGACCAGACTGGAGTAAGTATGGATGCAGAGGGGAGACCAATGGCCACTAGCCAAGCACACATGTGACACAGGCACACTGTGTGTGAGCAGAAGCCTCCCATGCCCGGACAGCCATCAGTGGTGAGGACACTGGATGGTCCCCAGTCTTAAAGCAGGGGCCCACCTAGATGTTCTCCCTCCTCTGTTCCCAAAGTTTCAGGCACTTGCACAAAAGCTGAGTCCGCATGAGTGTACACGCCACGCAGCCCCTCTCTTCACGGACGGGGCTCTGACCAGTTAGCAGGAATGCACACGGCATTGGTGTCGGGGCAGCTTGGAGGGCCTCTGGGTGTAGCTGGGGAGCAAATGTTAAAGGCAGGCGCGGCCTTGCGGAGCCTATGGGAAGGGAGGTTCAGGGATCCTGCTGTCACAGGTGTGACACAGGTGTGTGGGGGGCGTGCATGTCAGGGGGAAGGGCTGAGGAGGCACACGTGTGGTGTGAGGCCTTGTGAGTAAGTTTTGCTCCGGGAGAGGACTAACCTGGTGTGTGGCTCCAGGTGAGAGTCTGGTTTCCATCCGGTCTGGGGAGACCTGTATGGGAGGATGCTGGGAGGCAGGCCCTTTCCCACACACAAGCCCGCTGACCCGTCCTACCACCTGGTACATGGGCTTGTTTCCATTTCAACAGGTACGGAAGCCCAGGATCCAAAAACCTTGCCCAGGATCGCAGTACCATCCAAAGCAGGACCAGAGCCCAGGCTTTCTGACTCGGAGCCCCTCACTCTCTTGCCTCTGTGGCCACCCCCAGCGACTGGAGACGTGAGTCACCGGAACAGGGGTGTGGGGACGGCGCTCCATTTAAGCATGTCCTCCCAGGCACCAGGCAAATGTCCACTTGCCTGTGTTCTCTGCCCCCATCCCTGCCCTCCCCTTGACCCCCTCCTACCACCCAGACTCATGGGCTCCCCCCTCTCCCCGCAGATCCACATCCCCCAAACCACCTCATTCCAGGGTCCGCCTGGAACAGCGCGCCCATGTATTATCCATATGTTTTCACCCCCAGCTGGGTGCTCAGTTATTGTTCTGGCGCAGGAGGGCGAGGGGGCGGCTTGTGGGTGTAGCGACGCCGGGCTGTCTGCTCCGTTCTCCGCTTGTTATTACCTCTTCTCCAGGCTCCCATTAGCCAGCCTGCCCCAGAGGCCTGCGCGGGCTCCTGCTCCTCGGCACCTTTGTTCCTTAATTATCACTGGGGAGCCCCGCTCACCTGCCTGCCACTTTCTAAGAAGCTGTCTGGCTCCCCTTCCCCACCCTGCATCCCCGGGACCTAAGCTCCTACACCCCCTAAGCGGGTGGGGGCTGTGTCTCCCAGAGCTTGCCCCAGGCTTCACGCTGCAAAGCCTCAGGCCTGGCCCATGCCCGGCCCCTCCTAGAGGCCCTGTCTTGTTCCTGTCACTTTCTCTCAGTCTCGGATCCCAGGGCTGGAAGAGACTTCATTTTTTAAATCCTCACAAAGGACATGCAGAGAGAGAGAGAGAGAGAGAGAGAGAGAGAGAGAGAGAGAGAGAGGAGAGAGAGAGACATCAGTTGCCTTCTGTATGTGTCCTCACCAGGGATCAAACCCACAACCCAGGTATGTGCCCTGACTAGGAATCGAACCGGCAACCTTTCGGTACACAGGATGATGGCCGGACCGGAAGGGACTTTAAACTCTCATGTGGTTCAACACCCACCTCCCCACTGCTGCCTGGGTTGGGCCACTTACAGAAGGTCCTCAATGAATATTCATCAAGAGGATGATTAATGCAGCCTCTACTTGAATGCCTCTCAAGTGGGCAGCTCACCCGCACCCCCCCTTGCCCCCCAAGGCAGCCAGAGCCCCCTGGAGGTGGCTAGGACAGTTATAATCCCCTGGCCCTCACCTCTCCCCAGGGCTCTCTGATTTGCCTAGCCATAAACCTAGAGTCCGGCTGGCTGTGTTTGGGTCTGGGGCTCAGTCCTGTCTTTCCTGCTGGGGGCTCGCTGGTGCCCACCTCTAGCACCAGGCTCTGTCCAGGGGGTACCTGACTCTCCTTTCGGGGCTCGGGGACTCGGCCAGGCCCCAGCCCAACTCTAACCCTTGGCTTTCCTCCTGCCTCGGGCTTCTGGCTGTGGTTCTTGGGCAGGAAGGCGAGGGGGAGGAGAAGGCGCTGGGGTGAGAACCCTAAGGCCAAACAAGCTCTGACAGCCGACAACCACTGCGGAGGAGGATGCTAGCTGCGCACACAGGCCAAGGCTGCCAGGCTGCCGAGGGAAGGCCCCAGGGAGTCGGGGAGACAGGCATCTCCCCTCCCCGCCCGCCCGCCCGCCGCCCTGCCTCCTGACCCTGGCACAACTCCCTGCTTCACTGCACTGTGGGTACCGAGGGGTCAGAGGCTGAGTTTCTGGATGGAGCTGGAAGTGAGCTGACCCATGTGGGCACCAGGGCACCCCCGTGTCAGGACAGTGGCGGCCCTGACGCTCCTGGGGCACAGTACTTCCCACCAAGGGGAAGGCAGTGGCTGCCGACGCTTACTGCTGCCTTTGGACCCAAACCCTTGCCCACAGTCACCGAGGTTAGACATGCCGCGCAGAGGAACTCTGTCCTCCAAGGGCCTCGGAGCCTGGGCCCAGATTATGCCCCTGCTCTCCTGGGGGCCATTCTGCTCGATGCTCCCACCTCCTCCCACCCCCACCCCTCACCCCTTATCCTCTCCCAGGCTGGATCCCATTGGACTGTTTCCCTTCGATCTCCACCTTTGTGTTCTCTAAGTGGGTCTCAGTTCGGGGGCTCCTCGAGGGCAAGGTCGTTCTTCTCTGTCATTCGGGCCCACGCGAAGGGTGGGTGTTGGAGCCCGGCCACGGCCTGGCCTTGGCGCTGAGCATCTTGTGTCCCAAGGGTGCCACGGGAAGACCAGGAAGGCGCCTGGTGCATGTCCGAGGGCCCTCTGGACAAACACCAGCTGGGGGTGGAGGACTCGGGTCGGGAGGCCACCTCCAGCCATCGGACCGTGACCTCAGCTGGGCCGCCCCGGGCTGCTCTCCGGATCTGACTCAGTCCCAGTGCTCCTGGGAGTCCATCCCCGGGGTCAGCCCCCTGGAGGTCCACCAGATTCCACGGGCCCCACCCAGACAGGGGCCACCCTCCACCCCCATGCCCCTGCTTGAACAGCCAGGGGCTCTTGCAGGATTTGAGAGGCCAAAGTCACCTGCTGGGCCACTCGCTCCACTCGCTCCATCCCTTCCCTCCTCATTCACTTTCTCCAGACCTGAGACGTCCGTGGGCCCTGGTCAGGAGCCCCCGATACAGATGTTCTCCCACACCAGGCTGGGGACTAAGGGAAACCCAAAGGGTAAACAGAGACTGTCAGTTTATCTTTCCATGACAGTCACTCTCTGGGGAATCTCCCAAAGTCACCCCCAGAATCAGCACTCAGCCCCTCAGCCAAAGGGATCTTTCTTATAAATGTTCATCAGAGCATGACCTCCCCTGCTCCAAACCCTCCAAAGGGCTCTTGTCTCACTCAAAATAGCACGAAAACTCTACTGGCCCGACCCCACCTGGACCCTGCCCACCTCTCAAGCCTCATCTCCCCCTGCTTTCTCCTCACTCATTCCACGCCAGGCTGACCAGCCTTCTTGCTATTTCTCACACACAGTAGACCCCTCCTACCTCAGGGCCTTTGCTCTGGCCATTCCTTCCAACTAGAATGCTCTTCCCGACACTTTTCCTCATTCAGAGCCCTTCCTAGGTGACCTGGTCTAAAATAGTGCCCCTGTGTCTCCCAGTAACCCTGACCCCTGTCTCCACCACCCTACTTTATCTTCCTCACGGCACTATCACTACCCCAAACGAGTTTCCCCTTTTTTTCTGAACTTTTTAAATTGATGAGAGAGAGAGAGAGAGAGAGAGAGAGAGAGAGAGAGATCCATAAACTTATTGGCTGATTCCTGCACATGCCCCAACCAGGGACCGAACCCAAAATCCTGGCTCATCAAGACGATGCTCCAACCAACCAAGCTCCTCGGCCAGGGCTGAGTTTCTCTTGAATTATTTAGTTATTGTCTGTCTCCCCACTGAAATGTGAGTTCTATGAGGACATGGCTATATCCTTAGGGCCCAGCACACAGTGGGTGCTTACGAGAAATCTACTGAATACATGTGTGGCCTGGGAGGGAGAGAGGCACACAGATAAACTGAGAGCTGGGGGGTTGGCACAAGCAAGATCCGGGGAGCAATCCTTATAGGGATACAGTGGAGGGAGCTGGTCCTTCGGCTCCCAGGCCTCAAAGGGCACACCAAAGGCTGGGGGGAGGAGGGGCGGGGGGAGGTAGTAAGGGGCTGCCTGTTATGCCTTCCGAGGATGCACCCCAGACCCCACTCTGAAGGCCAGTGGGGAGACCAGGGCAGGAGGTACCGCAGTCCCCATTCTCCAGGGTTTCCCGGTCTGAAGGCGACAGGAAAGAGTGCTTGGAAAGTTCTGGAAGTCAGGCCTCTCCACTGAGCTCAGAGCCTGGGTTTCCAAAGCTGGGCTGTTTCTGCTTGGCCCACTGCGTCAGGCTCAGCATGTTCCAAACCCAACGCCTTGTCCTTCCTGCAGCCTCTGGCTCCCCCAGTTCCGTCAACAGCCTCCTGCTCCTCCAGGGCGGCAGCCTCAAGTGCCCCAAGTCGCCTCTGACTGCTCCCTCTCACTCACCCAGGCTCTCCAGACTTCTCCCTGTGTGATGACAGGAGACAAGTAATCCCCTGTCTGGCCCCTGTCCGCTCTCTCCCATAAGCAGCTGCCCAGGCAGCTTTACCTCCACTGGCCTCAAACACCCCAGCTCCTGTAGCCAACTCTGCCACGGGGCCAGCGGGGGGAGGAGAGGGTAAGAACGGTCTGGCCCAATTCTGACCCCATCCTCCTTGGGGGAAACTGGCTTATGCCGGCAAGTGCATGGACTCTGGAGGTAGGCAGACCTCAGTTGTCTCACTCTCTCCTTAATTGTATGACCTTAGGGAAGTTGCTTAACTTCTCCAAGTCTCAGTTTTCCCATCTGTGAAATGGAGAGAACTATGCATATATCACCGGGTTGCTTGGGGAGTAAGTGGAAAAGCATATAGTAAGCACCTAGCAACAATCTGAAATCCAGTTGATGCTTAATAAATGGAAGGCCCACCCTAGCCAGTTTGGCTCAGTGGATAGAGTGTCAGCCTACGGACTGAAGGGTCCCGGGTTCGATTCCAGTCAAGGGCACGTACGTCGGTTACAGGCTCCTTCTGGGTCCAGGCCCTGGTCGGGGGCTCATGCAGGAGGCAACCAATCGATGTGTTTCTCTCACATCGATATTTCTCTGTCTTTCCCTCTCTCTTTCACTCTCCCTAAAAATTCAATGAAAAAATATCCTTGGGTGAGGATTAACAACAGCAGCAACAACAAATATATAGATATAAAATTAAAAAAAAAATGGGAGGCCCATTCCCTTTCAACCTTAACTCCCCTGCTCAAGAACTTGCTGTGGCTCCCTGTTGTGTGTTTTTTTACTGTGTCTGATCCAAGTTCCTCTACTTGGCTCTCAATGTCTCCCGTGTCTGGCCTGACCTTCTCAATTCAGTCTTTATCCCAAGATTTCCCACTCGTTCTCCACTCCTGTGTCCCCAGTGAGCATACCATTTCCACCCTTCGGCTGTGCCCTCTGTCCACACTGCCTTTCTTGTCACCTCGGCCTATCCTCCTTGTCCGGAAAGGCCCCCTCCTCCAGGAAGACCCCCTGAACCACTCCTGCTCTGACCGTTCTGTCTCCTCCAAAACCTTGCTGCTCGCTTGGCCTGGCATCAGAGTCTCGCTATGGGAGAGGGTGGATAGTCCGTGTCTGTGGATGTCACCTGCCCACCCAGGCTGGCAACTGTTTCCAGGTTGGCAGAGAACCCCTCCTGGATCTCCCCAGAGCTTGCTACAGTGCTAACACTCTGCCGAGTGCTCAGTAATGTATGACGTTTGATTTGTTACAAAGCAATAGATGAGGCAAATCACTAGAAAGCAAGCTAGCTGAAGCCTTGGGAGGGATTCTGGGATGGGTGAAGGTGCTGAGCCTCTCACCCGGGGAAAGAAGTAGACTCGGTACTTTACATGAAAGGCACTATTATCCCCATTTTACAGATAGGAAGACTGAGGTTCAAAAAGATTCAATGACTTGGCCAGAGTCACTTGGATAGAAATTGGCAGGGGCAGGACTTGATCTGAGGCTGAGGGGTATGTCAGAGAGGGGAGGCCGAGATGAGTATGTAGAGGGAGAGAGCGGGTGGATGGGTTGGAGGGGATGTGGGGCACATGGGAAGGCCCTGGTTTGCCCATTGGAAGAGGCGAGAGAAGGGGCTAAAGGAAGATACGGCAAGACCCTCCCGGAGAACTGGTTGTAGCCCCAGAATTTTTCTCACCAGAAAAAGCCACAGCAATTCTCTGGGTCTATACCCGCTAAGGTGCTTAGCCTCTGTCCCCAGGGCTGCGGGACAGAGGGGCAGAGAAGACAGAGTCTCTGCCAGCTCCCTGCAGAGGCAGGGATGTCAGCGAGGCTGAGGGTGATGTCACCGCTGACCTCAGGTTTCTCACCCACCTTCCCCAAAGCAGTTTCTTTAGAGTCACTGGTCCATGGTTTGCCCAACGCCCTCATACACAGTCCCTGCTGCTGTCACCACCGCGCTTGTCCCTGGTGTGGCCTCTGCAGAGCCTTACCTACACCCACCTCTCACTGGAGTGCCCGTCTCAACCTCTCTGGTGCCAGGAGTTGGCACCGAGACCCTCATCGTTCCCCAGCCCCCCACCGGCCGAGCCCTCCATGCGGGCAGCCAGGCCCAGCTGGAATAACACAGCTTCCTTCCCTCCCACGAGCACTGGACTATTTACAGCTCACCAGGACCTTCACACCCATGAGCTCACTGGAGCCTTCCCCACCCACCCTGGGAACCCAGCAGGGCAGGCGCCATTGCCCCCATTTTGCAGATGGAGACACTGAGGTTAAATGCCTTGCCCAGTGAATTCCCCTAAGCCTGGCCTGGCCTCCTGACTCTACTCTGAGGCTCTTCTCGATTCCTCCAGGACGGTGGTCCAAACAGTCCCAGGCGCTGGAAGAAGCCTCAGGCAGCAGGCCGGGAGGGCGGGAGTAGAGGGAGGTTTTCATGGCCTCGGCCGCTGGCTGGTAAGAGCCTGGCATGGGCATTTTCAGGGTGAGCATGGGGGCAGGCAGGGCAAGCTGGCTGGGAGTGTGATTGGGGTGTTGGCTCCCCAGGTTAGGCCAGGGGAAGGGTGAGACCCCCACCTGCAGAACTCCTTCCTGGGCAACCAGACGCAGGTGGCTGTATGCTGGCTGCAGCCGGAGGGACGTGAGGTAAATACCAGAGGGGACTTCCTACCCATTTCCCCTGCCAGGCGGACAGGGTCCAGACAAGCCCGCCCTCGTCACTTCACACAACGGCTCTGACAGCTCAGCCTTCTCACCTGCCCTCACCTCTTATATTTGTTCCATCCCTAAGTCCTCCCCCATGTCCTCCTTCCAGCACGCACCCTCCCTCCCAGGCTACACCGAGTGCCCACAGCCCCTTCCAGCAGCCTTCTCCGATCCTTTCTCAGACTCGGATCTGGACTCTTCTCGCGTCCAGGGAGCTGTGGTTTGAATTCTCCTCGTTCTTAGTGCCAGAGCCCTTGTATTGGAGGGTTCTGACTCCCCCCTAAGACGGGGAGTCTGGGAGGACAGGGACCATGTCTCTCCCAGGAACCTGTGCAGGCTTCCTCTTTCTGGTTCCACCTCCTTCAGCCTGGGCAGCCTCTGCCCACAGGGGGCGCCCAAACAGTGTTGTTGAGTCCAGGCATCCTCGCTACTGCCGGAACTGGACGAGGTATGAATTACTTGCAGTGACATGGATCTTGGTGAGACGTCCACCTCCCCTCCACAGCTCTGGCTTTTTAATTGACCTTGTGACTAAAGAGAGGGAAGAATGCTCAGCTAAGGACAGCGGCCTCTTGTTTGGGGTAGGAGATGTGGGGCTAGACACTGACCGCTAAAGAAGTCTCCTTGACGTTCCAGGCTCAGGGAGGGGGACTGGCTTGAGGTGCTCACCCAGCCTACAGTGGACCCAGATGTCTTCCCTGGCCCAGCCCTGCAAGTCCCCAGGCTCGTGGGCAGAGGCCCCAACCAAGCAACCCCTACTTCCTTCCCCAAGTCTCTCGGAAAGAGTGGTGAGTCAGTTGCGGCCATGAACTCATCCGAGGCAGTAAAAATAGGAAAACAAGCAGGCCTGTCCTCCAGGCAGGAGGAGAGGGCGAGGGCGAGGGGGAAGTGGGTTTTTCCCCGCTGGGCAGAAAGGACAGCCATCTTTTGAAGTCCTCAAGAGTGAGGCCGGCGTCCTCACAGCCCCTAGAAACTCAACCACATCAAAGCCACCTGGGAAAGGTGGTTTGAGGGGCATGCCATCTCGCACACAGTCACGGTCACACACAGTGACACAACCGAGTCCCTGAGGGACACACTGTGACACATACAGTTGAGGGCACAACACCTGGCCACACATACAACATGCAAAGCCAGTCAGCCACCAGGCAGTCACACACACACGCACACTCACCCAGCCAGACAAATAAGTACACTCGGAGACAACATCAGAGTCCCACACAGCCCCATACATCCATGACAGCTGTCTCCACCCAAGATGCACAGAGATCACACAGAGCAACACACAGCCACACAGATGCCACACGCACACATCCATGCCAGCCACTCACAGTCAGTCTCCGAGAGCCTCGCACAAACACACGTAGTCACACAAACACACGGCTACACTGACAGTCACACGTAGCCCATGGCCCACAGCTCCCACCCAATGCACAGAGCCCCCTCAAGCCACGAAGTGTCACACACAGCGTCTCAGTTGCACACTAGTCACATGTTCAGTCACCAAAGGCGACATCTCTATATTATGAACACCGTCACGGAGACCCATTCTGCTCATAGAACTCTGGGGCTCAGACCTGATGGGAGTCGGCCCCTGGGGTGCAAATGGGGTGGTGTCTCATTCTCAGCTGCCAGCTTAACTCCCTCCTCCTCTTGGCTGCACCTCCAGGGCCATTCTCTGCTCTGAACGCCCACTGTTTGGCGTTTGCCAGGCTTTGCTGAGTCCCCACACCCCTGCTACTGAAGGGAGGGGCATGTTGCCTCGGTGACGATTGAGTCCAATCAACATTAAGCATCATCCATTTATTCAATAGGCCCCTGCGTGCCAGGGGCCATGTGAGGTGCGAGCGAATAGAGAGGTTATTCTAAATCAGACCATAATTTCCCACCAGCGCCATGGCTATGTCCAAATGTGTGCCTGTGTAACCCTCCACGGATCTAGCCCCAACCACCAACTCGTACCTGGACTTTGGCCTTGGCGAGGCCCCCAGCAGGTGCAAGATTCTTCAATCTCATTTTTTTCCCCCTGTGGTAATTTCCAGGAGGGTGAATGGTTCTCATGTAATTGACAGCACTTCTGAAAGAGGCTCAGGGATAGGCCCAGGAAAGGCTTCCATGTGAAGGTCCTGCCCCTTCTCTGGGGGACTGAGCCTTGACAGGCAGCTGGGGTGAAAAACACCCTGCACTAGGGACCAGATTGCCAAGAGTTCGTCCACTTCCAGCATGTTCTCTTTTCCTTTTTTAAAACATATATATATATATATATATATATATATATATATATATATATATATATAATTTCAGAGAGTAAGGGAGAGGGAGAGAGAAATAGAAACTTCAATGATGAGAGAGAATCATTGATCGTCTACCTCTGCACACCCCACACTGGGGATCAAGCCCATAACCCAGGCATGTGCCCTGACCAGGAATTGAACCATGACCTCTTGGTTCATAGGTTGATGCTCAACCACTGAGCCACGATGGCTGGGCCAGCATGGCGTCTTGAGCCAGTTATATCCCCACTTGAACTCAGCTTCTCCACAAGGGCAAGGGAACTGGACCAAATCAGTTTCTCACGGGGGGCGAGGGGAGGTGCTAATTAATATGCATATTTCCAGGCCCACTCGCGACCTTCTTGGTTCCAGAATTTGAGACCTGCTGGCTCTGGAGACGGACGAGGTGCTTTCCAGCTCTAAGAAGGACTAGGAAACTTTGAGGAGCAGCAGCACTGGAGGCCAAGGGCTGCTCCAGAGGGCCCAGCCCAGCCTGGCGTCTGGAATGCAGGAACCACCGTCACCCTCCACGAGGTCCCCATCTTCTGGCTGGTTTAGAGGCTTGGGCTTGTGGTTAGGGCAGGTGATGGCCAAATCAGAACTTTCGGGTCTTGGCTGAGGCTAAGATGGGCTGGCCTGTTTGGGGTCTCTTGGCATCTTTTCTGGGGCTAATGATGCTCTAGTCTCCAGGAACCAGGTCCCACCCCCAGGCCTGGGGAGGGGGGGCTTGCCCCAGAGGAGGGTGGGCAGGGCAAGGTGGGAAAAGTCATGGGACAGTTTTGAGGACCTACAGACTCTGGGAGTTCTGTTTTCTTTGAACCCAATTTTCCTCCGTTTAGTCAATCTGCTCCCTGGTTTCTACTTAGCTCCTTTCCTGATGCTTATGGGATTGAGTCATATGCTGTCGGAATTGGAGGGACATTCGTGGGCACTCATCCCAACCACATACATCATCAGAAAAGCTGCATTAACTTTCCATGTGCCCTGAACGTTGCTAGTTCCATACAGTGTGTCATTTGAGCCTCACAACAATTTTATGCAGTAAGTATGGTTAACTCCATTTTACAGATAAGGAAAACGAGGCTCAGAAATTCTAAGCCACCTCTCCAAGCATCAGAAATGGGATTCAACCCTGGGGTTCAGCTCCATCCAGATCTCCTCCACCCCCCATTCAGAGACAGTTGTGTTGCTCTGGAAAAACCCCAGAGAGCCTTTACCGGTTGGGCAATGTTGGGCAAGGCCCGGAGCTGTCTGATCATTCGTTTCCTCATCTGTGAAATGGGGACAGCAATACTTGCCCCACCTGACCGGGTGGTAAGGATTCGATGATCCTCAGTGTGAAAGTATTCCACATGCCGCGGAGGGGCCAGACCCTCACAAGCATCCTGTACTTGGGAGGAGCTGAGGGTGGCTGCGAAGCTGGAGAATGAAGGCTGCCCTGAGCACCTTGGCCTGCAAGGCACAGGGAGGATGAGGAGCTGAGGAAGGCAGGGTCTCCGCCTGCAGGAGCCTTCTGTTCTGGGAGTGACACCCCCCGGCCATTACCCCGTCCTTTTCGAATAAAAGCTTTTGAATCAGGCTGGCTCTGGTACCTTCCAGGCACATCAAGTGATGGGGACAGGCAGATTCCTTGTGGCTGAGCTAAAAGAGCCAGCAGAAAGAGGAAGGGCAGCTAGCATCCGTGAAGATCCAGTCTTCAGTCACTTAGAAAACTGAATCTTCCCAACCTTGTGAGGTTGTGCTTATCATTATGTCCATTGCACAGGTGAGAAAACTGAGGCATGGGGGAATTTTATTTGCCCAAGTCAGTAAGGTGTGGAGGTGGGATTAGAATTCAGATCTGCCTGGCTCCCGAGCTGCTGTGCTTCTCCCGGCACCTGGCTGTGCCGTGCAAAGCCAGGATCTAGGGGGACACTCCCATGTCTGGCCTCTCATCCTTGAGGAGCAGCCGGAGGGGAGGGAGGGGAAAGGGACCCTTTCGTAGGAGCTGATCTCCTGACTGTCACCCTATGGCCTCCTATATATCACACCTGCCCCTGGGACTTCTCATGAATGTAAACAGTGGTACAGCATTGCACTCATCTCCATTCATTCATGCAGTGCCTGGCCCTGTGCTGGGTGCTGTGTTCACCGAAGCAGAAGACCCCATCCTGGCCTTGTGTCCCAAACCCACCTGACAGCATCTGAGAGGGAGAATGCAGCTGATCACATGCTCCAGGGAGACCAGCGGGGTGGTGGCGATCCCAGACAGGGAAGTCAGGGGAGGATGTCTTAGAATCGATGAACCGTCTAATGAGGGAGGCAAGAATCCTATGTACATCTGATTCCATTCGTGTAATGTTCTCCAACAGGTGAAAGTAAGCAGATATCAGTGACAAAACTGCAAGGAAAGGCAGGAAAGTGATTACCATACACGCTGGGGTACCAGGGTGAGGAGAGAATGGTGAACCGGGAGGGCACTCGGCGTGGGGTTCTGGGGAGCTGGCAGAGTCCTATTTCTTGACCTGGGTACCTAGTTTATAAGTATTTTTAAACTCTGCATGTATGCATTTTAATTTACTCTTCTTTATACATTCCACACACTCCCCCCCCCCACACACACACACAATTTTAACACATAGAAATTGCAAAATTCACTGTTGGGTGGGACCTAAGCCAATCTGCCACAGTGCCCTGCACAGCCCCTGGACCTGGTAGGCACTGAAAAGGAGAGTTTTGAATGCGGGGAGTTTTACAGGAGCTGAAAGTGGGGTGCATGGTCCAGCCAGATGGAAGTGTGTGGCCTGAGGTCTAGAGACAAGAGTCCACTTACTTGATCATGTTTTGGGGGGGAGGATTAGAGGCCTCTTTCCCATGACTATCTGGAGATCTGAGGGTCAGCAGTTCCCCATATGGAGCCCAGGATTCCAGAATTAGGTTGTCCTTCCCTCAGCCGAGCACCAATCATAGGAAGTACAAAGGGCACTGAGGCAGAAGGCTTCAACGGATAGCTATCCAGCTTTGTACACGCAGCACTTCATGACTTGAGTCTCAGTGTCTTTATCTGTAAAATGGGGCTAATAAACCATCTACTTCACAAGGTACTGAAGCCCCAATGAAGTTATATATGAGAAAAATGCTTTAGGGAGTGATGTGGGTTACATACTTATAAATGTCATGTTACCTAGGTATTCTTCCCCCGCCCCCCTCCCCGCTGCTGCTGCTGCTGTTTTGCAAGGAGGGCTCACAATACAGCCTTACTCTGATTTAGAAAGTCCCCCAAACCCCAAGACCCTCCGGGCTTGAGATCTCCTAGGCCTGAGCTTCAGGGTGATTCCAGGAGCAAGTTCCCCAAGTTGGAGGAAGCCCAGCTGGGGAGGTGGCATTCCAGGCGGCATGTCAGAGGGTGAGTCAGGGCTAGGGCAGCCCTCCCCCTCTCCTAGTTCTTGGCTCAGGGCCCAGGCTGGGTTTGTCTAATTTGCATGCATCTGCATATATGCAAGTTTCACCTGTGCACCCTGGCAGGGCCCCCAGAAAGACACCTGTGCAGGGGCACCCGAGGGAAACCAGAGTGGCAGGCTGCCTGCCGGAGCATCCAAACCTAGAAATCCTGGTCCATGGTCCATCACCCATCACACGCCTGAATCTTTGAATCAAACACCTGGCTCCTTCCCTGGGCTCCTGTGGCTGCCCAGGCCAGGAACCTCAGAGTCATGCTCGCCTCTACCCTTTTCCGGGACAGTCACCAGGCCCAGCGGTTTGTCTTTGAGCCACCCTTCTCACGCTCCCCCTCCTTTCCATTGCCTCTGCCGCCAACCTGCGGGGCCCTCCCTCCTCACTTCACACTTGACCTATTTGCAGCAGCCTCCTAGCTGGGCTCTCTGCCACCCAACCCTCGCCTTCCAAGCACACGGTGGCCCCAAGATGCTCCCGGGAAGTCTCTCAGCTCCCATCCTGGTCCTCCACCAACCATGGGCCCCATCCTAAGTTCTTGGTTGGCGTTGGAGGCCCTCCAGGGTGTGGAACCTCCTGGCTCTCAGTCTCAGCTTTCCCCCCACTTTCTTACTTCCCAACCAAGTGTGTACAGACCCTGCGCACATCTTTTCTGTGCCTCAGTCTCATCGTCTGTGAAACGGGGGATGCTAAGACTCTCTTGGAAGGTTGTTCACAGAAATGCACGTGACGCACAGCACACAAGCCCACATTAAACGTTAGCCGTTATTGATATGGTCACTTCTCCTACCCCCATTCTACAGGGGGCATTCCTGTCCTGGGGTCCCCTTCCCCTCCTCAGCCCTTCCCCTTCCCTTGCTGGGTGCTGCTTTGCCAGGTATGACAACACTGTGGCAGTTAAGAGGACAAGCTGGCCTTGGTTCCAATTCTAGCTTTTAGACAAGTTGCTCAACCTTTTTGTGCCTCTATTTTCTCATCTGTAAAGTGGGGATAATATGGATACTTACCCCATAGAAATCATGTGATGAATGAAATGATGCATGTAAGGGCTTGGCATAGTGTCTGAAACGCACAGAAAAGCACATGTTAGCTATTGTTATCATTGTTATGTTACCCAGGATTCAGGGTCTCTGAACACCATTGCTCCCCTTACCCCCCAAAGGCTCCAGAAGGTTCCTTAGAGGTGTCTTCAGGAACAGTGCCTCCAGCTGGATCCCCTGTGACTCAGGCAGCAGAGAACCACCACAGAAATGTCTGGACCCCACCCCACCCACATTTCCTGTGGACAGCAACGGAGGCAGCCAATGCCCCTGTGGACTGGTTAATGGTTGGGGCTGAGCGTCCTCCTCCCACTGGCTCTGGGACACATCGCAGCCAGAATCTGGGCTGGGGGAGAGCTTATCTCCCTCTGCTGGGATTGGGCCTGGACACTTGCAGGTCCGCTCACAAGCAGAGAGTGGTCTTCAGGGGAGGAGAGAGGGCAAACTGGTTTGAGAGGATGGAAATGAGTAACTCAGCTCAGCTCCGTTCCCCTGGGAGGCCATGACCAGCGCAAAGCCCCCACCCCACCCAGCAAGTGCAAACCCTGCCCGCTTTCCTGCCGGCTTGCTGGTCCTCCAGCCTCTCCCGGGCTGCAATGGAACTTTCCGTGTGTGATCCTTTAACCGTGGGGAGTTCAGGAGGGTGACTGAGGACGGAGGTCAGATGTAGGCGGAGGAGCACACGCAGGAGCCACCTTCCCCTCCTTAAACAGCCAAACAGCCCGGAGTGTGGCCTGGCCCACCTCCC
>NW_005871703.1:381700-382785 GCF_000147115.1 Myotis lucifugus | reverse complement strand
TCTGATGCTGGAAGGCGGTTGCGGATCCCGGCCTTCCAGGCCAGCGCGGCCGACCCACCCTTCCTCCGGCAGCGGAGAGGTTGCCACGCAGACGCCGGCAAGTTCCTCTAACCAGCGGTTCTCAACCTGTGGGTCGCGACCCCTTTTGGGGTCGAAGGACCCTTTCACAGGGGTCGCCTAAGACCATCGGAAAACATACATATAATTACATAGTGTTTTGTGATTAATCACTATGCTTTAATTGTGTTCGACTTGTAACATTGAAAATACCTCCTGCTGACCACATATTTACATTACGATTCCTAACATTACCGACATTACCGTGAAGAAGTAGCAACGAAAATAATTTTATGGTTGGGGGTCGCCACAACATGAGGAACTGTATTAAAGGGTCGCGGCATTAGGAAGGTTGAGAACCGCTGCCTAAGCATCGCCTAGGAGTTCCTCTGGCCTGGAATGCCCTTCCCAGTCCTCCCCGGGCCTCAGCCCAGCCCTCCACCCAGCCTTTCAGCCCTACTCCGCCCGCCACACCCCAAGCTGGCGCCACCGCCACCGGCTGAACTCTGACCTCTGGCCGCGGGCACCGCCCCTGGCCTCGCTCGGGCCCCAGGCGCGTTCTCCCGAGGTCACCGGGCCCAGGAGAGTGTGAGTTCCCTGAGGGCAAGAGCTGCGACTGGTCCCACCCGGAGCTCAGTGGACGTGAGGTTGGAAAGGAGCGTGGAGCGGAGGGTAGAGAAGAGCTTTTTGCAAATCCGAGGCCAGCATGCCAACGAGATGCAAATGAGCCCATAAAACTGCGCGTCCGACCCTCTTCCCTCTCACCCTCTGTCCTGTGCTGTCCCCCAGATCCCGAGAGGCCGCCGCTGTCCCCGGAGCCCTCGGAGCGGCTCCCGCGGGCCCCGACCAAACGACTGCGCAAGCCGAGGACCATCTTCTCGAGCCTGCAGCTGCAGCATCTGAACCAGCGTTTCCAGCACACGCAGTACCTGGCGCTGCCCGAGAGGGCACAGCTGGCTGCACAGCTCGGCCTCACCCAGACCCAGGTGGGGGCGGTCCCATCCTTCCTGCATGCTAACCATTCCTCC